>NC_083470.1:5882500-6007500 GCF_030014155.1 Tachysurus vachellii
AAATTCTGATAATGTATCCATAAGAACATCAGTGAAGTCAGGCACTGCTGATGGACAAGTAAGCCTATGGTGTTCCTGTTCCAGTTCTTCATGAAGGACTTCAGTAGGTTTGAAGTCAGGTCAGGGCTCTGTTATCACCGGCATCAGTAAAAATTTGTCTTCATGGACTTCGCTTTGTTTTTAAAGGGCCACTCAAGGTCTTCCATTCCAATCCTGGCAAAATATCTTCATGAACCTGTCTTTGTGCACAAAGGCACAGTGATGCTGGTCAAAGGCTTAGGTTTGGCTCAGTAATGGGAAATTGTAACACTACAGCACACAATGGCGTTCAAGACAATTGTGTGCTTCTGACATGTTGGCAACATTTTTGGGAAAAAAACATAGTCTACAATCATTTGACCATGTCAAGCTGACTTTAAATTGTTATAATAATCGAATTTGTTGGTTTAGATTAAAAAATTTCTTATGATGTTGTGTTTTTATTAGTGTTTGCATATAATAAGAGCAGTTTAACACATGTTTTTGTTCTGTGGGATAAAAGACAGATGTTAACAAAGGTTTACTTTTTTGTAACAGATGCTTCAGATAGTCATAGCCATAGATAAAGCTGTGTGTGTGTGCGTGTGTGTGTGTGTGTGTGTGTGTGTGTGTGTTTGTGTTTGACCATCTTTTCTGACTGCATGCAGTTTATCAATGAAGAAAATTCTTTATTAGTGCGACTGTAAGACTTCTATTGAAACCTGGACTCATTTTCTTAAGTACTCTGAAGTCAAGAGCTGATTTTCTAAAACGAACCAGTAATTAAAAAAAAAAGGCAAAACCATTTGGCTGATAATGATCCTTGCGGTAATGTGTGTGAGTCTTAGTGTGAAGACGTGGTGTTGGAAAGAGGCCCATGATGTCATGCTGAGAATGAAAACCAGTTCTTTTAAAGACCTTGACATTTTAATCAGTATTCATCAAGATACGTATGTTAGAAAATTCCAAACCGTGTTGTCTTACTTACTTTGTGCGGAAGGTGAATTGAGGTCTTAACAGCATGGAACAAGAGCTTGTCTAAATGATTTATTAATTGCTGCAATAGAAGGCTTCTTTGAAGGCAAATGGTGGGGGGGGTGGAGGTGTAGGACTGCAAAATGACTGCGTAGCAAAACACTCCAGCGGCACTTCACATTTTAATGAAAAGAGCAAAGTAAAATTCAGCCCTTCCTTGAAGCTGAATTGTCATATTTCCTCTCAAGTGCTAAATGCTGTCACTGCTTTGTCTCCACCATCCAGGATCATACTGTGACCTGGAATACGCGATACATTTATTAATATAATTTACGTTCCCAAATCCGATGTGTTACAAGGTGTTGAATAATGTTCTGTGTCAGGAACTCTGACTGTATAGCTCATTCTGATTTACAGGGACATGTACTGTAGGGTGCACATACTGTACCACATGTTAATTATCAATGAAAGCATCATAGCTGTTATGGTATAAGATTTATTTAACATTAAAGTTTAACCTTCACAGACTTCGATGTTAGTGGTTTGTTGCAGTCAGTTTTTTCCACCTGAGAAGAATCTTCAAGATGGAGCTCATCGGTAACGTGACAAACATCCGTTAATATTTTGTTATTTAAAGAAAAAAAAAGGCTGCCATAATTGAAGCGATCCACAACATTAAAAGTAATCATCCAATTAACCATCAATCTGCTCATCTTAACCCGGAGCCACAGCAAGCCTGAAGTCTTTCCGAGGGACTCGGCACACCATGGATAAGGTGCCAACCCATCACATAGCACAGTTACATACACACACACACCTATTTAGGCAAGGCAAGGCAAGTTTATTTGTATAGCACATTTCATACACAGAGGTCATTCAAAGTGCTTTACATAGAAATTAGAAAACAGTTTATAAGAGAGAAAAAAAAATATATGTAAAAATAAGAGACATACGATAAAATCATAATAAAAACAAAGAACAATTAAAGAAAATAAATGTGATTTCAATAAAAAACAGTTTAAAATATGTTAAAGAATAAAACAGGAGTAAAAGTAATTTGGATAAAAAGTGCAGTCAGTGTGAAGCAGCACATTGCTCATTTAGTAAATGCAGAGTTAAACAGATGTGTTGTTAATCTTGATTTAAAAGTGTCTACTGTTGAAGCACATCTGATCCCTTCTGGAAGCTGATTCCCGTTATAGGTGGCATAATAACTAAATGCTGACGCACCTTGTTTTGAGTGAACCCACGGTATCTCTAACTGACCTGATCCTAATGATCTGAGTAGTCTGCTTGGTTTATATTCAATTAGCATATCTGTAATGTATTTCGGTCCTAAGCCATGAAGTGATTTATAAACGAGTAACAATACTTTAAAATCTATTCTAACTGTAACTGGAAGACACTGTATTTACTGTACACACTGTGAACATTTAAGAGATGTCAATCAGGCTACAATGCATGTCTTTGAACTAAGGACGAGAACTGGAATTCCCAGAGAAAACCCCTGAAGCTTGGGGAGAACACACAGACTCTACACACAGATGGTGGGGCAGGAATCAAGCTCTCATCCCCAGAGGTTTGAGGCAAATCTCCTATCTTTTAAACCTGTACCTATCTAAATGTAACTATCAGTTGATAAAATGTACATAGTGGAATTCGTTAAATGTTTGTTGTACAGTAGGACATTAAGAATAAAACACTTCATGCTCTTATTGCAAAATAATCAACTTTGGGGTGTTAATAATAACTTCTGCATCAGAGCACCCTGCTGGTTATTATTATCCGACAAAGGATTGTCTTTAATGTCTTATTCTCTACTGATCTACTGCTGGGTTTCTCACCATGTTCTTCATTTTTCTAGAATTTTCCAATGAATTTCATTAAAAAACTACCACTTGTCTCTTGCTACTGATTCCACATGGAACAGAATGTTTTAGTGTTTGGGCAGCAGCTGTGTTAATCACATGGAATTGTAATGAAGCATGTTATAAAAAACTGTTCCCTTTTACCTCGCAAACCACAAGCCGACGTTACACGCTGTCGCCGCTCTATCCAGTTTGTTCCAGAAACCCCATTTACATTGGAGGTGACACAACAGGGTCATAAGAGCAGCCATTTCAAAAGATCCAACATTAATCAGGGGTGGCACTTTTAATTTCCCAGCATGAGACAGAATTAAATTTGAATAGACATGCTTTAGTTGTTCTGCTGGAGCTGAAAGGCAGTCAGTCGAAGTGCCTTGTAAGAAGGCGAATGAAAGGAATCAAAGAGAACATACGGGAACTTGTGATGTGAATTATATTATGAAAAGATCAACTTAAATTAAAAAGCAAACAGAATTGTCAGGGTGACTTGACTGAATGAATGCAATACAGCACTCCATACTCCAGTGGGTATTGGGTCTAATCTCAATCCACTGCATGTGCACAAGGAGATATTTCAGAATGGTTAAACTTCACCTTCAAAGTTCACCTGCTGCCTTACTTACGTTGAGTAAACTCGACATAAAGATACCCTTTGTTTCAACTCACAAGTTTTAATTTTGGGAAATTATAAACTTGAATTCGGTATCCAATTATAGTGTGAACGTTTAGAGGAATTAAGCTCACAGAACTTGTTAGATCTTTCATTTTATTTAACCCTATAGTAAAGAATTTTAACACATGAAATTGTCTCAATTCTTTTACAATAGGGGTCAAATATGACATACAAAGATAATGCAACAAGCGATAATACAAATAAGTAATGCTTAAA
The DNA here is from genome assembly GCF_030014155.1 of Tachysurus vachellii. Lineage (NCBI taxonomy): Eukaryota > Metazoa > Chordata > Actinopteri > Siluriformes > Bagridae > Tachysurus > Tachysurus vachellii. The sequence goes on from NC_083470.1 coordinate 5,886,251, forward strand.
CACAATAAATGGTGCTTTTACATGAGTATAATCGATACATTTGGAAAATAAACACATTCGGTTCATTTATTGATTGTTTGAAATTCTCTGTCATTTATTTTATGATTAAATTCTTAGTTAACAAAAAAACATTTACTGGAAATTTGGTCTATATCAATAGTTTTCTATATCACCCTCAATACCATTTGTCTGACACACAGATAATGGCACCAGGGTTACTTTTTGTTTCTTTTTATCTTTTTTACTTCTTCTCACATCCTTCCTCTTCTTCTTTTCTGCACCCTCTGCTCAGATCTTCAACATTCATGCCAGCATGCTATCATCTCATAAATGTCAGGATATACATCTAATTGTGTCAAGTCTGCTGCAACAAAATCATAGTTACATTGCATTTAGGAACTTTAAGTCCAACATTAACCACCTCTGCTTTTTCTACACTGGATGTCTCATTAATATGACAGTGTGTCAGTGTAAAAGAGTAAAACCTTAATGTTTTCCATCACAATTTTTTCACTTGGCGTTAAACACCAACGTACAGTAAGTGTGCTAGCAAATGTCCTGCTGTGACATCACACTACTGTTAACCTCTCACTTAACCCTTGTATGATGTTCGGGTCTGTGGGACCCATAGTCATAAACATCAATAGTTTTGAAAAACTTTGCTTCCTTGTAAATTTGTTGATTTTTTTCCACTCATAACTTGATTAAATTTGATTTTTTTTTTTATTACATTTTATTAAAAAACAACAACGCGAGTAGCACTTTAATTAAAAAAATGTGATGTAATAAAGGTAAAGGGCAAATATTAACCATATATGCTGTTTATATTGCTTGTAATTGGGATGAAGTAAAGAAAAGTCTGTAGAGTATTTTAACATAAAATTTTTGATTGTATTGAATTAAAAACCCGTGGGTCTGGTGTCCACCAGACCCACGAACACTGGCTTGAGTAACAAAAATACGAACACCAAAACAACAAAACCATCAAAACGATTAGCACCAGAATTGCTAAGCACCTCACAAATACTCCGCTACAGACATGTTTAATAGTATTCATGTTCTGAAGGAAATGAATCAGTGGTGCCGTTACCCAAGACAGTTTGTCCTTCAACTCTTCAAGAAATGTTGTTTCTTCCACAATGCAAAATGTTCCCATGAAGCCTAGAATAAATCTCCAGACAGTGGTACATGATCTGCTGTGGCTTTTTTGTTTTTTTGTTTTTTTTTTACTAGAGAAATAAACAAAATAAGTATGGAAGAACATAAGTTCATCAACATTCAACACAGATGCACTTTTTTCAATTACTGCATATGATTATCTAGTTATTACTTGGATATTTTAGTTTTAAGTATACACGAGTTCAATGTCTCCTGTAGCAGTAAGCTTATACTTCTCCAGCATGCATTTGATCAGCAGTCAAGTGCTGCTTGTCCTTGATTGTTTTGATCTGCCCTTATTCATTGTTTTTTCCTGTTAAATCCTTGTTATACACTCACCTGCCTCTTTTATTTTTTTTTACGAAAGAAAGACTAATCCTGGGTAGGACCATGCTTCACTTTTAGAGTAGCTTCATTTGAATCTTTTGTTCTTCCACATCCCAAAAGTGCTCTGTTTCAATTAGACTTTGTGACCATGAAGGCCTATGAAGTACCCTAAACTCGCTGTCATGTCCATGGATCCAGACAACTTATGCTTTGTGACTTTATTGTGCTGAATTAGCCCTTATACAGTAAGATGGGTAAATCGACGCTATACTTGTGTATGATCAGCAACAATACTCAGATTCAATCAGTGCTTGACTGATATTAGGAGAACCAATGTGTGCCAAGATTACATTTCCAATGCCATTATACCACCACCACCACCATCACTACCAGTATGATCTGCTGCCACAAGGCAGGTTGGATCCATGGATTCATGTAAACAAATTCTGGCCCCACCTTATATATTTTACAGCAGAAAACTACATGCCATGATCCAGTGAGGTGAGACTGTTCCCTTTGCATTCTCAGATTCCTGTTTTTTTGGCTGACGAGTGGAATCCAATTTGCTGATCTGCTATTGTAACCCAACCCTTCTCAATGTACGGCATTTTGTATGTTCTGAGATGCTCTTCTCCTCACCACAGTTCTAAAGAGTGGTGATTTGACTTAATGTATCCTTACTTCAGCTGCTAGCTCGTCAACAAGGTGTTTATAACCTTTTTATAAAACCAAGAGTTTGTGAAATGAGAGTGGGCAATCCCAATAGATCTTCTGAAATATTCAAACTAACCCATCTGGCACCATTCTGATGATTGATGTGAACTTTAACCAAAGCTCTTGAGATGTAGCTGCTTGATATTACGCATAGTGCTGCTCCTACTGTACATGATTGGTTGAACGGTTAGCTGGTGTACAGTTATCCCTAATAAAGTGGCCTGTTAATATATTATTCTACTCAAAGAGCTATATCCAGTGTACATGTAGGATTGAAAATATGTGGACTTTGCTTTGGTAGCACACAGATATGTGGTTTTTGTTTTACCGAGTGCATTGCAAAGCACTACATACAGTATGAACTTCAGCAGAATTTCAATTAATGCTTTTAACGATGTGCTAATTAATTAAACAGAGAATAGATTTCCCTTTGCCATGCTGTTAGCTTGGGGCGCCTTCTCACGCACCGTCAGCTCTGGCAGTACGAGCCGATTTGAGAGGTTGATCGGTTTTCATTAAAACCAAAGAGATACAGCATAACGCTGAAGAGTGAGCCGTTAAGCTTGGGATGAGGCAGTGACAAATAATGTTTGCATCCAAATAATGCAGCAAAGTGTAAAGCTGAAGCGAATTGTTCTCCAGGAGATAACGTGTTATGTAGGACAGGGTTTAAGATGAACAGCAGGAGAGCAATCAATTTGCAGTGTTCAACTACTACAGTATGAATAGGAGTAGAAAAAAAACACATCATAAAAGTACAAAGCTTAAAACCCACCCAGACTCCTCTCATTCACTCCATTCTGGGTGATGAATAACCAGACTGTGTTTTCTTCTTCAGCAGAACACACAATACGCATGCAGCCTAAACCCACAATGCAATCAATACATCCGAGTTAACTTAAAGCAAGACAGGTGAATAGGGTCATTAAAAAATAAAGAAATATAATAGATATCACAAACAATCTTTGCTCTGTATTCATATAGGTTTTTGCTCTGGAGTTTGGGATTCATTTACCTTTGAGCTTCTTGCACTTTATTCATTACAAAACTGTGTACTGGTTGTTGCTGCCCTGTCGGTTATTGTACTGTACTGTCTTCCACTTTATGTAGTACAGTGTAGGTCTGTGTTGTAGATGTGTATAGTTCTGTGTTTTATATAGCACAAAATCAATAAAAGCTTATTGATTTGACTTGAAATATGCATGTTTTTGTACACACAGTTTAGTCTAGATCAATATTTTTACTTGTTAAAAAAACTACTATGTTTTGTTTAATCTGGAAAATATGCATTATAAAATGTGTATGAACTATAATCTAATTTGGAGAAATTACTAAATAATAAGGTTCTAATTAGGGAGAGAAATGAACATGAAAAATTCATTGAGAATTCATTTTGTTTTTATGTTTTTGTTTTTATGAAAAAAAAATGATTTTGAAGAAAAACTGTTTTAAGAATACAACGTTGTATAATGTGTTTACGCTCTAGTTAACGTGGGTTTATGAAGCAAGAACATGACAACAAATCCATAAATTAAAAAACAAAATTCTGCATAATATGGTATAATGCTAGCACGTCTGCCTCACACCTCCAGGGTTGGGGGTTCGTTTCCCACCTCCACCTTGTGTGTGTGGAGTTTGCATGTTCTCCCTGTGCCTCGGGGGTTTCCTCCGGGTACTCCGGTTTCCTCCCCCGGTCCAAAGACATGCATGGTAGTTTATTGGCATCTCTGGAAAATTGTCCGTAGTGTGTGATTGCGTGAGTGAATGAGAGTGTGTGTGTGTGTGCCCTGCGATGGGTTAGCACTCCGTCCAGGGTGTATCCTGCCTTGATGCCCGATGACGCCTGAGATAGGCACAGGCTCCCCGTGACCCGAGGTAGTTCGGATAAGCGGTAGAAAATGAATGAATGAATGAATGAATGAATGAATGAACGTTGTAGATGGAATGTATCAAGAAATTGCCAAGATACATAATCATCTTTGTCTCTACCTGTAGCGTCTTGCTTTTTTTATATTCCATGTTTTCGGAACGATCACTCAATTCTGTATGAAATCAGAAGTAGGTATCAGTACTCGACTTTTTTATTTATCTAATACTTTTGCTTTTTTTTTCTTTTTTTTTTACTTTTTTTACTTCCTACCTTCCCCGACTTTTATATTATCATACATCTGTAAAGTCAATTTTTAGCATGAAACGTGTTGCTTTACATACAATATTTCTATCAAGGTTGTTTGTATTGGGACAGCCAGCTATTAGCATTCAGCTAAATACTGTGTTGTATTATGAATTGAGTAAGTATCATGTAAGCACATTTCTTTAGTAAAAAAACGCACTTGTTTATCATCGCTAACTAAATCAGAGTGTCATTTAAAGTCTTTTAATTTGGTGATTTAAATTGTACTTTAATATTCATCCTTAACATTATAAATAAGTAAATGTGATTTTATACATTTCTATTTTAACATGTGTGAATCATTTGAAGCAATACTTCAACTTTCTCCAGAAGGTTTATTTAGATGAGTTACTTGAATATGGAGAATTTGGGTGTATTTACCATGTCTGGAACTTCCACAAGGGAATTCATATAGTCTTAAAAGGGTAAGCAGTACAAGTAGACATAAATGTATAATGTCAACTCTGTCAAATATTAACTTTGGCCTGCACTGACTGAAACTCAAAACGTCATAGATGATTGATGATATGCAATACATTTTTTTTTTTGCTATAAAATCTTCTTCACCTCTATATAGATTGATTTTTGAACGGTGTTTCATAAAGAAGAATTATTCATGAACCTCATCAGATATTCAACAGCTATTCCAGACACTGACAGGCATGAGGATGAATCCATAATGAGGTTAAAACCCCAAATGGCATTACAACCCAAAGCAGAACTTTCCTGTTAATACCACTTTAAATCATTACACACCCTCACAGCTATTACAGCCATAGTTAATTGAACATGTAATGCAGACATGTACAGTAGTATGCTTAAAGCATTAAGGGCAGAATGTCAGATATCAGCTTTATATATAACCATTTCTGCTTTCTTCAAGACTGTATAATGAAACCAACCAAAAAAACAAGTTTAATAGAATAATAAAACCATATAAATCCAATAAAACTATTAATCTGAAGTTCACAAACTCAAAAACCATGAAACACCTTACCACCATACATTTCATACACACAGAAACATACCACCTCACAGCTCAAGTGTCTCTAGTTCCAGCTCCTCATGTTCCCCATGTTCTCTTTAGCCACGTTCACACTGCAAGTCTTAATGCTCAATTCGGATATTTTGCTCAGAACTGTTTGCTGTTTCGAACTGACCCGCATGCGCAAACGAACAATAACAATGACGTCACACGCAGCACGCCGTTGCGCTAAAGTTGGCGAGGTTATGGAGGAAGTAAGCATTTTCGCTTTTCTTTCTAAATGTTTGTGTAATGGCAGCACAGAGACGCAGTGTTTTGAAACTTTTCGGATGTCGAGGGCAACTTTTGATTATTTGATCCATTCTGTAGGCGTAGTCATGTTTGTGTGCGTACTCGCCGACGCATAATTGTGACGAATGTCGATGTAGATTGACGTAAAAGTCGCATCAAATCCACCTTGGTTGTTCACACTGTGGCCACATTGGAAAAAATCAGATTTGGGTCTGATTCAGGACCACATATGGAAGTGATCTGAATCTGATTTGAAAATATCAGATCTGGGCTAGATTTGAGTGTTCACACTACTCCTGAAGAAGTCTGACCTGGTCACTTGACCCCAAAAAAATTCAGATTTGGGCCACTTTTACCTGCAGTGTGAACGTGGCCTTTCTCATTCCTGTTGGTTTCCTCAATGTTCTCTAGTTTCTCCCTGAAGATAAGTAGGTGCCTATTAGTGTGTGTGTGTGTGTGTGTGTGTGTGTGTGTATGTGTGTGTGTGCAAATTATATTCCATGTGTATTCCCAACTCACACCCAAGGTTCCAGGATAGGCTCTAGATCCACTGCAAATCTGAGTAGGATTGAGCGGTTCCTGAAAATGAATGGATGCATTAGAATAATCAACATGTGGCAGTAGGTCAGTAGCAGGCAAACCGTGCATCTAATTGAGAATGTATTGCTCAGATTATATACTGGTCCTAAACGAGTCAAACGATCTGTCTGATAAGGGCATTCTTTATTACTATAGATCCGTTTGCAGACTGTGATATATCATTATAGCTCAGTCCCCAATCCTCCCATCTTCTTCCGATGGTCTCGGTAGTGAACCTCTTCATATTTCATCTGTCAGCTTCTTATCTGACTCTGTTTACAGCACCGAGCTCTGAGGATGCACACGCCACAGGAAGCAGGAAAACAGACAGAAGTGAAACGAGATATAAACCATGTGGCAGTTGACTCCAGCTGAACGAATATGGTCTGCACCAATCGAAGTGTGATTGGGTTACAGCCATGCCATCAAACTCTAACAATGAAAATGAAGCTCTAGGCTTTAAACAATAACAACAGCTTTTCAATTAAACAGATAACTTTTTTTTATGTTTTTATTCAGCTATGTTAACTTTTTCCTGTTGTCTGTATAAATAATTGAACAAAATGACTTCTCACTGTTTCAGGCTGTTTGGTTACAGCGAGAGAAAGTGTAGCTTTAATCCGTATTTCTGTAGATGTGCACCACATCAGAAGTCAAGTCAAACTGAGGATTCAGAGCATTCAAGCACATACAAATGAGTCCCGATTCAAACACATGCCCTGAATGAGAAATACACTTAACCAAGCTGAACAATCACACATTTGTAGGCTAAATGAATATACAGTATTATTGATTTCAGACAGACAAAAAAAAGCTCATTTAAATAAACCAGTGAATCCCACACACTTCCTATGCCTTATATTACAGTCTTCAGCTATCCTTGATGTTCCGTAATGCTTATTGCAGGCCCAGTTTATTTCCTGTGAGTCTGTATAATTTGTGTATGTCATCCATGTTTTTGCCTCTAGGGATAAACTGTCCCAATTTCGCTTGCTTTCTCTGGATGATAGACGAAGTGGCCTTTTTCCTCAATTGCTCTTTTTCCCCACTTCTTGTGCTGTGCTGATGCAGGCAATCAGATTTTTTGGCTGGCTTAGTGGTTAGCACGTTCGCCTCACACCTCCAGGGTCGGGGTTCGCTTCCCGCCTCCACCTTGTGTGTGTGGAGTTTGCATGTTCTCCCCGTGCCTCGGGGGTTTCCTCCGGGTACTCCGGTTTCCTCCCCCGGTCCAAAGACATGCATGGTAGGTTGATTGGCATCTCTGGAAAATTGTCCCTAGTGTGTGATTGTGTGAGTGAATGAGAGTGTGTGTGCCCTGTGATGGGTTGGCACTCCGTCCAGGGTGTATCCTGCCTTGATGCCCAATGACGCCTGAGATAGGCACAGGCTCCCTGTGACCCGAGGTAGTTCGGATAAGCGGTAGAAGATGAATGAATGAATGAATGAATGAACTACTTCTACTACTTTTCATGACATTTTTTGAGGGTGGTGGTACTGTAGGTACTGTAGTAGAGAGGGGAGCATGGTGGGGTAGGTGGATTGAATCAGACACATCTCTAGGTGTGAATGAGTGTGTGAATGAATGGTGCCCTGAGATTGACAGGTATCCTATCAAAGATGAATTATAACCCAGGATAGTTTTCAGATTCATCTTGACCTTGACAAGTATAAAGAGGTTACTGACATATGGTGAGAATAACATTGTCCTTCACCTGCTTCCTCTTTTATCTAGTCTTAGGACTGAGAGTTAATCCCTCAGAGGCTGGGTTGGTTCCTTGGCCATGAATCGAACCCAGGCCACAGTGGTGAGAGTTCAAGTTGAAACAGGGCTTCTTTGTAATGCTGAAATCATCAGATGTACTGTATAGATGAGCCAGAAGCCACTGCAAGAGTGGATACAGAAGCAAAAGCTTGGTCATGGAGAGTACTATACTGTATCTAATACAAATCTTTTCATCTCATTCCATCTTTCATCTGTTCTAAACAGATATCTCTACCAGTTGTGTGACAGCCCAGATTCCAAAGCCAGTTCCCATGGCAAGAATCTAGATAATTTATGAAAATATCTTGCTGACATTGCAACTGACCCCAACATTTTATCTTGTGGTTGATGAGCCCACAATTCCTGAACCTTTCCAGGTTATGTACAGTAGATGGCCCAGTCACCGGGCCACTTGTAGACACTACCCCAGGCTTGGCTCCAGGGCTGGGTCCTGGTATCCCCAGTCAGAACAGGGTATACAATCTCTTATTTGATCCTACTATGGGGATCTTTCGTATTGCTCTTCTTCTGACCTATGCACTCACATCTGTTCACTAAGGTTGGCCCTACTAGAAGCACAAGCTTTGGGCGACATGCTCTGTGGTTCACCAAGCCCCTTCATCATGACTACCATGACAAGGTCACAATCCGCAAAGGAAATATTTCTTTTGTGCCTGTGAAAATAAAAGTCTTGTATTCTAAAAAAAAAAAAAAGAAAGAAAGAAAGAAAAAAAGAAAAGAAAGAGAAAGAAACTGCATGAACTTTACTGAGAAGGACTCAGTGTCCAACAACATCTTTCTCAACAAGCACAGCTCATCCTTGCCCTCCTGATCTGGCAGCCAATTATTAATTTATGAGTGTGATTTATTAACGTTTTTATTGTGTGGCCAATGCTATAACAATTTTTAGTTTTATTACACAACTCTAGGTAGAAATCAAGAAGATGCGCAGGTATATACCTTGGAAATTCTCTGTAGAGCACAATGTGATTCATATAAACGGTTTGTGCATATATTCTGGTTTATATTAAAAAGGGATTCCTTAAATTAACTGGATTATTTATAAAGAGTACAGATTTGTCAAGCAATCACAGCTGTGTTCATTGAATGCGGTTTCGCTTGTACCACTGTAGAGCGTTCTTTGTAATATTTGGTGCTGCTGCTGAGTGAAAGGATGGGTAGGCTATTATTTGTACAATAGAGTCCAATATCTATGATACAGTATATTTTATTTACTTACATTAAATGGCAATTTACAGTACTGGTACAATACATCAAGAAGACACTGTGCTCAGGAAATGGGAGACAAGCCTGAAATTTACAGAAAAAGAAATGTAAGCTTTAACTCAGTTCATATTTGTATTCTTAAATCACTACGAAACCTGTAACTCAATTCACACCCATTGATAATTCTAATAAATTTGCTCTACGTAGTATACTGGTCTATACTGGTCATAGTATACTGGTCTATCTCAAAGCCTTGCATATTCCTTTGATTTTTTGTGTTTGAGACTTCATGAAACTTTTTTACAGTATGTTTCCCTTATGGAACCAAATTGTATTGCCATATATTGAAATAATGGTGATGAAAATGTTTACATGACAATATATAAAATTTAGAAAATATTTTCTAATCTGTACGTGTATACGTTTATATATCCATATAAACGTATGTACATATGAACATCGAATCATTTAGACGTATTCATCACAAAAAAGTAAGCCAATGACAAATCAGTTTGTCAGTGACATAGCGGTTTTACACCTCAAAATGCATTTTTTTTTTTTTTTTGACAAAGCATCTCAGTGTTTATATGCCCTTCAGTCCAAATTCAGTCTAAAAGCTGTATTTATCATGCTGCTTTTGTCTTTCTTACCGAGTGACCTCACAATGACCCGTAAAAACACAGGGGGCGAGAAACCAGTTTCGAATTCATGGCCCATGTGCTCATGTTGATAATAAAGTCTATAAGCATGCATGTGTTCTGCTTCGAACCACAGAGGAATTTAAATAAAGCCAGTTCGTATAGTTTCCAGAAAATATCTCGAGACTTGAATTATGTGTATAAATGTACATTTTGGAGAATCTGTGGGCTGTTTTAATGACCTCAGCTGCTGCCCTGCTGGTTGTAAAGATCCCTGACTGGCATTTTGAGCTCATTAATGAGTTTTGTTAGGGGGAATCGTCGTTCTCTCACCGCCACATGAAGGAGCTGCTCTTCCCTCTGTCGTGCTCTATGAGTTCCTGTTGCCATTAGTCCACTCAGCGGTCTACTCTTGCCAAACACATAAAGCTATTTTCTTTGCTGGGACTGAACAAAAAAAATAACCTTTACTCAAACCACAATCTGATTCACTCTACCAGAAACCACACTGATGAAATCATACCGATCCCACAATGGTGTATAAAGCCCTATTCGGACGGGACTAGTTTTACAGGGGGTCGTTAGAGAAATTTCAGTTTCACGGACGTACTTTGTGATTTGAATCCCGTCCGAATCTGCCATGTCTGTCTTTTTCTCACACGACCTGTGTAAAAATTCCAGAGCAAATTACCTACTGTTTTTCAGCAAAATCGCCACTCCTCTGAGAAATCTAATCCAGTCCGAATGCGAATGTCTGTGATTGCCGAAAATGTTTTTTCCAAAACGCGTTTTCTTGTCTGTTTTGGTCAACGTGAACTACCGCATTAACCCTAGCGCACCGGTAAGTTTCTGCTTTCTGCACACCGATAATGGATGTAAATGTGTTTGCTACTAGGGATGAGCGAGTACAGCATTATCTGTATCTGTATCTGTTAACCATATGAATTATCTGTCTGTATCCGTACTCGGAGTGGGTGGGGCCTAACCAGGAAGTAGGCGGGGCTTGTCTTGAGATGGGCGGGCTTTACCGGTAATAATTAATTTGTAATATTTATAACACTAGCTTACTACCTTTATGTTTTTATGAAATACAGCAAAAACGTGTCAGACACTCAGTGTCTGGTTACTGGTTAGAGACAGCTGAAGGTTTAAAAAAGAAAAAAAATCTCCGACAGGCAGAGACGCAATGCGAGTCGCATTCTACCAAGCAAGCACCACGTCTGAACGAACCCACGTTTACCAGAACTCTACTGGTTAATAAGTACGTATTATTAACGTTACAACCCGAAGTAAAAAGCTGAAGAAACCCTAAACGTTAACGGAAAAGACCCGTGAACCTGAGTGACTGAGGGAGAGACAGAGAGCTGTTCTGTGTGTGACTGTGAGTGAGCAGAGCGAGACACAGCAACACAATACATCTGTATGTGTGTAGGGGAGGGGCGCTGTGACTAGCCTATCACTGTAGGGGAGGGGCGCTGTGACTAGCCTATCACTGTAGGGGAGGGGCGCTGTGACTAGCCTATCACTGTAGGGGAGGGGCACTGTGACTAGCCTATCACTGTAGGGGAGGGGCGCTGTGACTAGCCTATCACTGTAGGGGAGGGGCGCTGTGACTAGATTATCACAGAACGCTGACACAATCAGATACACAATGATGATTTTCATTCAATCCGAGCACAGATATTGACTCGTATTACTCGTATAATACTCGTACTCGGCAGAAGTGCTTTATCCGTACCGGATACTCGTTTCAGCCGAGTATCCGGCTCATCTCTATTTGCTACTCTGCGAAGAAATAAAAAATGAAATCAACAAGAAGAGCCAAATCATGTAAATTGTTAAGACTGGCTACTGTAATATCAGTTTCAGGTAAGAGTTCTTTCATTTCTATAGTCAGTTACATAACGTGAAAATTATATAAAAACATATTTATTCCAGTGGGTTTATAAGAAGTTCTATATAAAACCATATGATGTTAAAAATTTTTTACATTTGTTTTTTTTTATTTTATTTTTAATATTATTATAACGTGTATAACATTTTTAAACACTTAACAAGTAACCTTAACAAGGATGTTTACATTTTAATTTATTGATCGGTCATATGACCATACACAATACACGCATCCTGGACATGTGGTCTTGTGCAATGCCCACATGTAAAACACAGACAGTCCTACCTCCGTAATAAACACACAGATGTTAGTCCCGTCCGAATCCATACATGAAATGACAGACGTCGGTTGAAAAAAATTCTAACTCAAACGTCGTTTGGAAAACTAGTCCTGTCCAAATAGGGCTTAAGTCAAGTCTGTATCCAGAGCAACAGATTTTTTAGTAAGTAAGGAATAAAACATAATATGAAGTGCTGTTATAGGAAGTACACTAAGTTGATTATCAATATACTCAAATCTCTTACACACAGTGCCAATTAATAAATCATAAATGAATGAGATTATATGTTTATAATTAGATAAGAATTAATATTGCAAAAAGTGCACATTTGTCTGACTAAAACGTGAAAAGTCGTGAAAAACTTTTACAATGCACAAAACATTTGAGACTCCTTCGATAAATGTGGGTTGGGGCTAAGGTTAGAGGTTAGGGGTTAGGGTTAGGGTTTAAGGCTCTTTTTAAAAAAAAAAAAAGTTTCACGCTGCATATTTTTAATCTGTTTATAATTGGGTTTAGATTATTGTGCAGTAACTACAATAAAAAAGCCTTGAGATTGACTTATTGAAAACTATTGTTAGAGATGCTTAAATAAATAAATATATAAATAAAGACCTTTCGACCAATCAGCTTATATAATTCAACTCCAGTAAATATGTATATTAGCATCCTGTCTACATAATTAAGAGCTGTGCTTAAGGCTTTTTTGGGAGCAAATGCTTTCGTATTTGATTAGACATCAGTTCTGGATCCCTGATGATCCAGTGCATTTCCTTTCATCAGCATCTATATTCTACTATAGTAAGAAGGAACAGATGGTGTGGATGTGACTGTTTTTAGCCACCTGAACTGGCTGTGCTGATGATTCAGAAGTGAATAAAAGGCAATACAATGTGTGCAGCCATGTTCACCATCTTTCTTCTTCACTCATGTGACAATTGGCTCAAGGTCTCCTGATCTGTGTAATGCAATTTCAATCATGGTTGAAAAGGGAAAAAAAAAAGAGTATAATGTAGAATTCTAGAGAGTACCAAAATTAAACTACATACAGTAAACTTCATTTTTTATACATTATGTCGAATATTTTTTAAATTTTGTCTGATTACTTTGAGAATTACTTTGTGAATTTGATCATTATATACAGATGAATTATTTTTGGCAGCATATTCCCACTGGTTTCTGACTTTTCAGATACTGTAAATAATATTCTTGCAGATGTAACAGCATTTTATACAATCAACCCAGTGTCCAGTGTTCCCAGGATTCCGAGTGTTTTACAGATTTACAGAAACTCTACCTAAAATGAATTTCTTGCTGAAAATAAATAGATTTATAAATAAATGTAATAAAAAGAAATATATATATATATATATATATATATATATATATATATATATATATATATATATATATTTCTTTTTATTAAATTTATTTATAAATTTATTTATTTATTTTGATGACTTTTGCTAATGTTCTGTACTGTAGCTTGTGTATAAGATAAGATACCTTTATTCGTCCCACAATGGGGAAATTTCTCGTGGGTATTCTTATAGGTGCACTTTCAAAATGTGTCTGTTTTCAGCACAGAACAAATGAACATGTTACGGTTCACTCACTTCATTGTGCAATAAATATTTAACCACTGGATCATCAACAGCAAGTCGCTTTGTTTTGCTCTTCCGTAGTGATGAGCTTTAATAAAATCCCTGTAGATATAAAAAAACACAATAATTATAAACTAGAAATACAATACTGAGCAATTCTAAAGCCATCTATTATTTATCATTCATTCATGATAACATAAAAAATCTATTTTTTTGTATCTGCTATAATCTGCTGTAAGTGCATTGCCCTATAAAACCTAATGATGTGCTTATTATAGCACACAGAAATGGCAAAACAACACTGTGTTCTAATTACAAGAATATAATATAAGATGCTCATCCAGATCTTATGTGAGTTATGCATTAAGGATTCTTCTCACTCAGTCATACTGGTTTTATTTTCAATCCTCTTCCTAAAATGACTGGAGCTACTGGATGTACTGTAGTCATTGGAGTTGGAAAAATAGACTGAAAAATGAAGCATAAATTTAGGCACATTATAATCATATTTGCAGCATATTATCTACAGAATTATCTAAAAAAAAAAAAAAGAAAAGACACTGATTACATGAAGTGCTGAAAAGTAAATCTTAACCACAGAGTGCACCCAGCAAAAAATGTGCAAATAAAGCACATTAAGAAGATTTAAATGTGCTGCATTTAGCAACAGATCGCTATTTTACGGCAATAAACATCATATGGAGTAACAGGCTGAGGCAGCCATTGGCGATCTGTCACTCTGGTGAGAGATTTAAGAAAAGCTATAGGATTTTTTTCTCATCCATTAGGCAACATTTCTACATGAAATCACTGTTTTTTTTCCAGGTCTGGTTGTTGTAATAATCCTAACAAATGTCTTTTGTATGTAAAAGATAAGAGATAAGTCTTGTTGATGTGACATAGATGTAGAGAAAGACAGAACTGTTTCCTTCCCAGCTACAGCCAAATGAAACCTCATTCACTGAAGACAAATGCAGTCTTTTTCATTAGTAAACTGAACGCTTCTTCAATTTTATATACTGATTTCTAGAGTTCTGTTGTTCAAACATGTTTTGCTTTAGCGCTCTGTGCTGTTCGTAAATGAAACACCGAATAACAAGCTGAAAAATAAACACTTTTAATTTTCCTTTTTTTTTTAAAAAAAAATAAAAAATGAATTCATGTCTAATAATTAAATCCTTATAAATTATTGATGCATAGAAATCTATAAAACAAAGGACAGCATTAAGGTGAGAAAAGGGTATGGGGTATAAGTTAATTAGCAAAATGTAGATGTAGATTTATGAGGTGGTACAAACACATATTTTTACACAAATTTGCATTTTTATTTTTCTGCAAAACTGTTCAGGTTCATCAGGCTAACTAAGGATTCTGTCAACAAACCGTCATATATATTTATAGAAAATTGATCCGTATAGTTGAGGCACGTTTGTATGGATTTTAAATAAAGTTAAGACAATATCTCACACAAAATGCCACCCAAATGAGGATGAGGTTCTGGTTCCTCTCAAGATTTCTTCCTCTTCCATCTAAGGGAGTTTGTCCTCACCACAGTCACCTCAGTCACCTCAAACTTGTTCTTTGGGGATAAATACAAACACATTTTAATATAAGTCTAATATTAATCTTAAACTTTTGTATAATATTAATCTTTGTACAATACATTTTCTGGTTCTTGTGTTTCTGTAAAACTGCTTTGAGACAATGTCTATTGTTAAATGCACTATACGCATAAAATTGAATTGAATTGAAATTGAACAATATAATACAGATAATTGAAAATTTTAGTCTATTGTTATCACTCATTACACACATTTTGCCAAGAAAGTGTAGATATATCAAGAATTATGATTAATTGAATTAGGCTAACAAATAGAACTAGAAGTTTTCTTTTATTTCTCTCATCTCAATCAGAAAATCCCAATGCTTGTGCGAGATGAAGCTAGTTTATTTGTTTATTTGGTGTACAATTGTTAGCTACTTGTATTTGCCCTCATTTTGAATAAAGCAATTGTTGTTTTTTTAATAAAAACATAGACATTTAAAGTGTATGTGAAGTAAAATTCATACAACAGTGCTGTGGATTGTCCATTATGCTAATGGAGATCTATCTATACTTATAACTTGGTGGATTTGAACTCAGACCCTTCTGGATCAGCAGTTAAACACCTTAACCACAAAGCTAGCACATAAGTACTTATGACCTATCAAAATGTGTCCAACCTTGTCGAGCCTCAAATTCCAGGAGAAGGACACGAGTGGTTGTAGTGGTTTGTAGTTCATTCATATCATGATTTGATATATTGTATGAGATTCTGAGATACTTTTCTGCCCACGGGAGAGTTTTGTTGATGGTGGTGTTGGTGGCATTTCTTTTATCCTCCATTCTGTGTAAACACTTTCCCTTTGTTTTTATTGTATTGTTCATGTGAACATTTAGAACAGAAAATACCAACATAAAAAGTATTGCAACTATAAAACCGAAAGGTTACGAAGGCAAGGGTTTCAACATCACAAAAAACGTGTGATTGGTGTGAAGGTTGACAGTGTTATGGAGATAACAAAAACAAGTTGGAGTTTACAAATGAAATGTACAATATCAACAAGTGGAAGAGTGAAATCCACAGTTTCCAAGTGCCTCTCAGAAGCTATAATCACAATCTCCAGCTTGTCATTATTTAACTTCAGAAAATGTGTAGGCATCTGGTGTTTAAAATTGCGTGAACACTTCATAAGTGTGGCAGGTGGGAGGAAAATGGAAGGGTTAGTGCTCCAGGTAAATTTACATAGATCTACATAGAAATGTTAGAGCCCATGACCATGGATAATAGCACCAGGAGAAACATGTACATAATAAGTACCAAGATTTGTGTGCACCTCAGGAAAATGATAATGTGTGAGATTTATTATTGCCTAGTGAAAAAAGTATTTGTCTCATTTTTAAATTAGAATATCAAATATATCTACACAAGAAATAAAATAAAAGACGAGAATGTTGTGATCAAAAATTGACCAAAATCACCTCCATGACCAATATTGAGTGGTCTGATTTAATTGCCTGTAAATTTATCCAATTAGAAAACTAAAAAAAATCTTTTTGAGCACTTTTGAGCTGAGAGAGCAGTTTTCCGTTCCTCTCCCACACTTCAACCTTCACACAGCTTTAGATTTGTCAGATATGGATTAAGTCCAGGTAACACGGTTCCTCAGTATTACTTGGCAAATGGCCACCATGTTTGCTCCGATGTGCCAAATTATAATTAGTCAGATATAGAGCAGAGTGTACGGGAGAACCGGTTGAACTTGAGGCATGAGGAACATCACACAGCATGGTTTACTCTGGCCAAGGAAATGATGAGCTCTAGCATTAACTAGCATTAAAAGTATCCAATTAAAGTTCTTAGAGGTCAGCTTGATTATTTATTTATTTACTTATTTATTTATTTATTTACTTATTTTTTGCCAGAGTTCAGAATGTCCCTGGATTGTGGGTGGATGAAAATCCAAGCGAAACAAGAAAGATTTTTGCAAACCTTTAGCTAAATAAGAACAAATTCTAATCCCCTATTCATTTCAATAAGCTCAATTTATTATATTTTTTTACCCTGATGCTCCAAGCCGTGCTGTACTACTGAGTCAAATGAGTAATATATTGGATTATGAAGGAAAGCTTTGCTGGGGGGAAGAGCCTATCATTTAGTGGATGTGAAAAATGTGCTTGCTTGTTAATGCCAGATCAGCTTAGTCAGCTATTGTCTGGAAAAGGAAGCACACAGACAGATTCGTGGATGTAATGTTTCACTTTTGATAAGCAAATGTGCCAAGCCTGAACATAAGCCACTGCTCTGAGCTTTCATTAACGATGGTGTTGTTTAGGTCAGCGTGTAGCTAACGGAGCCGGATATTCAAACTATCTAATTTATGGTACATGTGATCTCCTTGCAGTTTTATTAAAATGCCCTCTGATAAGATTTAGATGCCTCCTTCATGAGCCTCTAGGAAAAAAGTGAGAAAGTACAAATGTAAAAATGTTGGTGCGTGAATGAAGTAAGGATAGCATTTAGTATTATTTTTGCTATTTGGATCTTGTCTTGGGGGGCACGGTGGCTTAGTGGTTAGCACGTTCGCCTCACACCTCCAGGGTTGGGGGTTCGATTCCCATCTCCGCCTTGTGTGTGTGGAGTTTGCATGTTCTCCCCGTGCCTCGGGGGTTTCCTCCGGGTACTCCGGTTTCGTCCCCCGGACCAAAGACATGCATGGTAGGTTGATTGGCATCTCTGGAAAAATTGTCCGTAGCTTGTGATTGCGTGAGTGAATGAGAGTGTGTGTGCCCTGTGATGGGTTGGCACTCCATCCAGGGTGTATCCTGCCTTGATGCCCGATGACGCCTGAGGCTCCCCGTGACCCGAGGTAGTTCGGATAAGCGGTAGAAAATGAGTGAGTGAGTGAGTGAGTGAGTGAGAGATCTTGTCTTTAAAAACCCCTTTTATTTAAAAATGCAGGAGAGGGCATGATTTCGCAGGTGAGCATAAGGAGGGCGATGTTTAGAGATGAGCTACAGGTTAGTGTAATGACTAACAGAGAACACCTGCAGCCTGTTTTACCTGCTATATAAACGTGATCTCGCGCTTTCTTTCTGTCTTTCTGTATGTTGGAAAGCCGCCATGTTATTTGTGTTGAAGCGTTTTAAGCTTTGACTGATTCCTGTGCCAGTGGAGCAAAAAAATTCTCTTATTGCATTTCTGACTGGTGTTTAAGAGAGAGAGAAAAAAACTGAACGTAAGAAAGAATGAAAGAAATAGGAGAATATAGCCTCGGAAAAAAGATTGCAAAACATCAGAAGGTCTGGAGCACAGAAAGAGGATCTAGATAATGATCAAATAATGATCAGACTGGTTGCTTATATGTGAAGCACGGTCCAGTTGGTGTTTTGTCTTAAACACTTAAGCTTTTGCAAGTGCAAAAGTTTGGCACTTATAATATAATAATTGCTGCCTTACTTACACTCACAGATATTGTTTGTTCACAAGTGCCTTCATAAATGTGGTACTAAAGCTTTCAGTTATTTCAGTAGACCCATGAATGGTACAACTACATACAGCGTGCTTTTTTTATAAGCTTCAGCTCATCTTGACCAAGAACAGAAGGTCAAATTTCTATATAAATAAAGATTCATTATAATAATAATAATAATAATAATAATAATAATAATAATAATAATAATAATAATAATAATAATATATTTATAGAGAGAACAACATCAGTTCCACACACTGTAACAATCAAAGGCCAAAAAATGCATTCAAAATAGAAACCAAAGGCTGACATGCTGTGTAGCAGAACATCAGCACAAGATTATGTTAATACAGCATGGAATTTTGTATGATCCATGCATCAAAGCTTCTTTTCTGATGTGTCAAAATGTTTCTTTCTATTACACTAGGCCCTCCCTTCCGTTTTTGGTTGTTATGCCTCTCACCCTTACATAAACCAGCTCATTTATAGACCGAACAGGAAACAGCTAAGACTTGCATACTGACTCACTGATGCAGCCATTTCACAGGAAATGAAGCACTCTAACTAACCAACGTGACTACGTCTAACACTGCAAATAATTCAATTGCATCAGTGTTACTTGGAGCATCTACTCTTCCTTTGGTACATTAGTGTATTTGAGTACACAGCTAAATGAGAAGCTAAATGAACTCTTACAAGGTTCCCAAAACTCAATGCTGCTGTCGTTGCCGACCGCTTGCTGGGGTTAATGATTTGAGGCAAGGCATGCATTTTCAATGACTATCAGTTTTAATGTGTTTAATCTCATTTGGCAGTTAGGTAAAGAGTTGTACTGTGTTAATGTTTAAAACACTTTGCTTGTAGATAACTGTACTATTTTGGTGATGTGGAGCAACTCACAAGATGATGATCATTACTGTGAGCAACCATACAGGAAGAAAGCTGATAACATCAGCAGATAGAAATGCTTCAACAGTCTAGTAATATATTGGAGTAAATATTGACCAAAAATCTAAATTAAGCCACACTAAACGGATAACCCATGACCATGAAGGCAAGTTTTAAAAGACGTATATTTTTGTTGTGAGATAAGCGGCCCTAGCTCTGCCTGAGGCTAACCGCAGGAGCTTACCAGTCATGGCTACTGCAACTCTGTCACTGTTTCTGATCGTGGTCCAATCCCTGTTACTATTTCTACTTCTTGTTCTGACCTTGATTCACTCCTAGTCCCTGATCCTGTCAGTTTAAGGCCCTGATCCTATCCCTGTTAAAGCTCCTGGTCCAGATCCACACTTATCCCAACACTGTCAAATGCAGTGTTTCTTATACATATGTTGAAGATGAAGATTATTGGCAGTGTGTCAACTTTTGTGTAGTTTTTGAATATGGTAGCAATTTCCGAACACCTGATTGACGTATCATTGTAATATACAGTATTATGTGATAGTTTTGTTTTTTATTTGGTCACCTTCCAGTTCCCACCCACCAGTCTACTCTCCTGAATTATGTAAGCATATAATAATAATAATAATAATAATAATAATAATAATAATAATAATAATAATAATATAAGTGCTTCCGAATGAGAGTGTGTGTGTGTGTGCCCTGCGATGGGTTGGCACTCCGTCTAGGGTGTATCCTGCCTTGATGCCAGATAAAGCCTAAGATAGGCACAGGCTCCCCGTGACCCGAGGTAGTTTGGATAAGCAGTAGAAAATGAGTGAGTGAGTGATTAAATGCTTCCTAAGGATTAATAACATCTCCCTAAATGGAGATCAAATCTAGGGGTCATTTCACTCTTGTTAAAAAATAAGCCTTTGTTTGTCAAATCTACATTACAGTAGAGTCAAATTTGTTTTCTAGTCATATCCCATCTTAAGACCTTGGTGTCAGAGAGCCGGGTTAGCCGGGATACAGCACCCTGGAGCAAAGAGGGTTAAGGGCCTTCAACAAGGACCCAACAGTGGCAACTTGGCTGTGCTTGGGCTTGAACCCCAATCTTCCAATGAACACCATTTTTGAAACACAAGGCATTGCCCAAAACCTGCAAGGGCAAATTAAATCTGAAGAACTTCTACTCAAAAGAATGAACTTAATACAGAACATTCATTCATTCATTCATTCATTCATTCATCTTCTACCGCTTATCCGAACTACCTCGGGTCACGGGGAGCCTGTGCCTATCTCAGGCGTCATTGGGCATCATTTGGCCCGGGGGAGGAAACCGGAGTACCCGGAGGAAACCCCCGAGGCACGGGGAGAACATGCAAACTCCACACACACAAGGCGGAGGCGGGAATTAATACAGAACAGAATAAAACAAACTTGCCTAGTCTTGTAATTTTTGGATTTTCCTCTAATTGTCTTCCTACTGGGAGGGCACGATGGCTTAGTGGTTAGTACGTTCGCCTCACACCTCCAGGGTTGGGGGTTCGATTCCCGCCTCCGCCTTGTGTGTGTGGAGTTTGCATGTTCTCCCCATGCCTCGGGGGTTTCCTCGGGGTACTCCAGTTTCCTCCCCTGGTCCAAAGACATGCATGTTGATTAGCATCTCTGGAAAATTGTCCGTAGTGTGTGATTGCGTGAGTGAATGAGAGTGTGTGTGTGTGTGCCCTGCCATGGGTTGGCACTCCGTCCAGGGTGTATCCTGCCTTGATGCCCGATGATGCCTGAGATAGGCACAGGCTCCCCGTGACCCGAGGTAGTTCGGATAAGCGGTAGAAAATGAATGAATGAATGTCTTCCTACTGTAAATGTCTCGACCTATTCACACCCACAAGTTAAGTGTCCCTTATCATATCTTTACTCTAAGACAATACCTCATTGATGCCCATGATTGGCTAGTGTCTTGTGATGTGATTAACGGGGAATAGAGTATGATACCCATCCTACCTTTAGAACACAGCCAATTTTGCTCTTATGGTTGTGTGCACTAGATTGTAGGGCAAACGCTTTTCAAATGCTTAATCTCAGTGATTTGTGGGGAAAAACTGTATGCTGATGTGAAATCTTGGCCTAGTAATGGGAGAAATGAACTGAACCCATGGGAGTAATGCTTTGTCCTTGAAAGTCTCCCTGTCTGTGATCAATCCTCTGTTGCAGATTATGAGTTTTAATCAGAATCCTTCTTAGAAGTGGCACTAAAGCTTCTCAGCATTGAGCAGGCTCTAGGAACCAAGATAATTACGCAAGCAGCGAGAGAGTCAAAAGTGAGAAAAGACTATCAGTCCCACTGTGAGCAAGATTGTTACAAGAATTCTCTCAGAAGCACTCGAAAACCCATGAGCTGAATTCCATTAAGATGTTTTCTGGAGCAAATTTAAAACATGGAGGAAAAATGAATCAAGAGCTATTCAGGAAAGTTTTAGTTTTAGCATCAGATTTCATCAAAGATGTGGGGTCTTGGATAGGATTTGCTACAAAGGCCACCATGCTGCCCAATTAATTAATGCAATGGACAGTTTCCAGTTAATCTCTGCTAGGGCTTATTGGGAGGTCAGTAAATCTCACACCCAAGGAATGCTACAGGCAGCTGTTATCTCCGGATCAGCTTATCTAGGGTAGATTTCACAGAATGCTGAATCTTTGGTAGGATGGTAAGCCACTTGTGCTTGGCTTTTGTAGTTGGGTCATGATTTGTTTGTGATATACAATGATTAAAAAGATAGAATACATTCTTTCCAATTCACTGCATAGGTTTGTAGCCTAAACCATAAGCTTGGTGTAACTGATATGCAGCTTGTTCCAGCTTTCAAGAACCAACATTTTGCAGTTTTATACTACTAAAATATTCCAAGTCTCAAACTGGAAAGCTTTTATTATGCAATGAAAGATTTCAGTGTGAAATACTAATTGTGCAACAAGGGTTTTCTGCACTCTGAGTCAAATAGGATTGTCTGTTTTTGTGTATGTGTGTACAGTATATTATGTCCCCAGTGTGTACCTGCCTCTACACTGGATCTCTCTGTATTAAAGGCATAGCTGATATAAAGCCACTGACAAGAGAAAGCAATATCCACTATAATGAGAGCAACGAGGGCCACTTCAAAAAGAGAATAACATTTTCAGCATCTCTGTTCTGTATTTCTGTAAGCACTGGGAGACACAGCTCAATATTTCCCATGTTTCACATATTCATCATGTCAAACCAATGGCCTACGTATGACAACAATTTGTCAGTGATTGCACTTTTCTATTGATGAAAGATTTACACCAGCTTTTATCAGATGGTAGTTATATTTAATGTCATGTAATATCCATGAAACAAGTTGGTTCATGTTGCTTTAATAATTTAACCCTTTCTTGTAGTATGCTGCTTGTTGAAAATGAAATGAAATCAACTTATCATCCATTTTCTGTCAGTATAAACAAAAAATGAATTATTTTATCTCCGCAAGTCTAATAAGATTAGTCATGGAGCTGTTGGGATTCTGTACATAGAGTTGTGACTCAGTGCTTAGCTGCTGGTGAGCAGGATATCTGTTGCAAGAGGTGTGCAGGAGTCCTGCTGGTTAAATAACAATGGTACAGAGATAAAACACACCGCACCCTAAAGCTTTTTTAATAGTTAACACTGTTTACAAATGGTACAATAAAATAACACAACCTAATAACTTAAAAAACCTGCAAATTCTTACCGTCTTTTCGTATGACCCATTTACCACTATTTTACCGCTATTTACTTGTATTTTGAAATCAAAATACAATTACCTGAAATAACATAACAATGTTTGCCATCTAGTAAAATAGAATCGTTTCATTTAGAGTTAATGTTATGGAATGTCCATAAAATATGCTTATTTGTGTTGTCTATTATGGCAGCTATATAAACGTTCCTTCACCAGTCTGTCATATGTTTTATTTCTGTTGAAGATAATGAAACAAAATAGAGCTTCTGGGAAAGTGCAAACTTTGTCCTGAAGACTTTCCCACTATCTCAAGGTTAAAAAACTGACTAACGGTACTAGAATTGGTCATATATCAGTATTAGGATATTACTGATCTGGAAATTACCAGTACAACACAAAATAATGCCCTGATATCTAATAATAATAATAATAATAATAATAATAATAATAATAATAATAATAATAAGCAAATTGTAATAAGTCTGTCTGTGTTTCTGTCCTGTTTCTGTCTGCTGTCTTTCCCTGTGGCCTATTGTTTGCTCCGCCCACTCTTTGGTTTCCATGGACATTAATTGTACTCATTCATCTCCTCAGGTGTGTTGTCTTTGTCTCTGATTGTCTCTGCTTTGTCATTGGTTCCTGTCAGCTATATATACTCTGTTTGTTCACTTCCCTGGTGTTGGTCGTTTTGTATGTTGGATGTTGGTGTGCCTGTTCCTGTTTCCTGTTAGCCCTGTTTGTTCAGCTGCTTTCTTGTGTTTTGAGTAATTGAACTTTAAAATCTGCATTTGGATCCTCACTCGCCTTTGTCCTGCGCTGTGACACAAATAGATTAATAAATAAAAAAACATATTATTATTATTATTAATAATAATCAAATAGATAAATAATTTAAAATAATAATAATATGCAACATCATGCTTCTGCTGCTGATGCTGCAGATTTTCAAGTTTTTTTGTTTTTGTTTTTTTCTTTCTATCTCATTGCACTTCTGCAGCCTGAGGTGTGTGTAAGCTGGTCTCCTCTGTCAATGCCATGTGTGGTTTGCTTTGTGTGAAGAAGTTGTGTGGTAATTACAGCGGGTACGCAGGTGCCCTTCAGGGGAATAGACAGCAGGTGTCTGGCTCTCTGTGAGTCCTTAATTACACAAGCTCTCAGGCACTGAATCCAGACTACTGTGATCACTCTCTGCTTTCTCCCTTTTGGGCTTGATTTTGGACAATGTTTTGGCACCACTGTGTTTTCACTTGAGAAACATATTCACAAAAAAAGGTCTCGATATCTCAGTCCAGGAGCTTACAGAGTGAGCGTAAGTGTCAAGTTACAAGTTTCACACGTCAAAAAAATAAATAAATAAATCACAAAAAAAATGCTTAAATATCATAATTAGTTTTAGAAATTTTTTAGACATTTTGTTCAATTTTACTGCTAATTTCAAGCGTTTCTGTCTTCAGGCTTTTACTTCAGTGCAACAGAAAATGTAAAGCTTCTTAAAAGCATCTTAAAAATAGATTACATTTTTAGTTTTTGTATAAAAAATTCTAGATAAATTCACTTGGCAAAAAAATATTTTTGCATGATGATTTTTTTTAGAACTAAATAAAAAATGTATTGCTTAACTTTAAAGAGATTCATTTATTTCCTCCGATTTAAAGTGCATTCCTAAATTAGTTATAAGCAGTAGTTTAGTCTCCCCAGGCCAAAATACACGTGTTTTTATAAGGTAAAGTTAAAAGACGTAAACACAAGCTCTGCAGAAAACTATTCGTAAAATAAAGTATTTTATCCTACTACTTATTAATGCACTTTATTGTATATTAATTGACATGGGCAGTTGCTCTTTAATATTACTCTATAACATGACAGCATGGCTTGAAATGACATACGCTATCATAAAATTGCAATACGTATGAATTGTATGAAAAGGACAAGGTTTTTTTTGTTGTTGTTGATTTGTTTTTTTTTATGCTATGCACACTGAATATTGAACGAGGCACTCAAGCAAGTGTTTTTAACATGACTGTAGTCAATAAATCAATATGAGCGAGTCAGAAAGACGAGTCAAATCATCCCAGCATGCACGAGCATGAATTATTCAAAAGCAATTTACTTAACAGATAAATACATCCCCAGTTGTAGGTGATCTCTCAGTCTAGTGGTCAAGTTGACAAAAACTTTTTTTGCTAACACTCTCAAACCTGGTTGAGGATGTAATAGATATACAGCAAATTGGAATTCTTTTTTCACATATCCCAACTGAGGAGGTTTGGGTCGGAGCACAGGGGCAGCTATGATACAGCACATATGGAGCAGGGAGGATTAAGGGCCTTGCTCAAGAGCCCCAAAGCAGTAGCTTTGCAGGGCTCGGGCTTGAACCCTGGTCCTTTAAACAACAACTTACCCAATTGTGCCACAACCATCTTTAAGAGACCGTGTTGCAGTAAGAACAGAAATTCTCAGTTGATGTTTCCAGGGTTAAGGATACAAGAAATATACAAAAGACCTTAAATATGTTTGGTGAGGCTCCATCAACACAGTTGTCCAGTCTGCATGATGATAAATGAATCAATCAAACATTCTCCGCCTTGTGTGTGTGGTGTTTGCATGTTCTCCCCGTGCCTTGGGGTTTTCCTCCGGGTACTCCGGTTTCCTCCCCCGGGCCAAAGACATGCATGGTAGGTTGATTGGCATCTCTGGAAAATTGTCCGTAGTGTGTGATTGCGTGAGTGAATGAGAGTGTGTGCGTGCCCTGTGATGGGTTGGCACTCCGTCCAGGGTGTATCCTGCCTTGATGCCCGATAGGCACAGGCTCCCCGTGACCCGAGGTAGTTCGGATAAAGCGGTAGAAAATGAATGAATGAATGAATGTTCTGTTTGGTCCAACATAGATACCCTAAAGATCTGCACTTGTCAAAACCAGTTCATGTCCAAGACTCTATCCTTATCCATATAATCTCACCAGGATACTGCAGACTTTCAGCACATTGAGCTGTTTTTCTTTACAGTATTAAGGTGTAGAAGAGTAATAATTTATAACCCCACACTCTCTCTGGTGTAACCTCTTCGAGTTTCATTCTTCTCAAGGTTTCTTACTCATGTTGCCTCAGGGAGTATTTTTCTTGCCATGGTTGCCTCTAGCTTGCTCATAAAGGGTTTAAATATACATCAAGTCTATTAGTCTACTATGCAAATAAGATTAGGTTTAATCAAATTGAATTAATTTGCTTTTCCCCACCTGTGGTTGTGTTTACATTTATGAATTCTGCATTTTAATGATTACATTCCAAAACAGTCATCGTACTGCAAAGAAACGTTTTAATCTAAATTATAGCAGTTATCCTAATTGGCGGTTAGAAAGAATGGGTCCCATGAACACAGGAACATGAACATGCCTCAGAGATCAAGGGAATGATCAATAAAATATGACCCTTACTCATATTATCAAAATTACTGGACTTGCGTATTTGGTTTTGAACAGGCAGAGGTTTTTTTTCATACACTTTGTGAATATATGGCTA
This sequence comes from Tachysurus vachellii, assembly GCF_030014155.1. Taxonomy (NCBI): domain Eukaryota; kingdom Metazoa; phylum Chordata; class Actinopteri; order Siluriformes; family Bagridae; genus Tachysurus; species Tachysurus vachellii. Next base: position 5,913,042 of record NC_083470.1, read on the forward strand.
AATGTTTGGAACCCTGGCCGTCACACCTCTATATCTACTTGTTGAACATTTCATTTCAAATTCCAGTCTGCCTTTGCAGTTATAAGAAGCTTCACTCTTCTGGGAATGTTTTTTAATAGATTTTAGAGCATAACAGGAACCATATAATATATAACTGATGACCCTAACCCTAACCCTACAGATGGCATATAGGGATGACCCATGACCCATAGGGATGATGATCCGTAGGGATGACGCATAGGGATGACCCATATGGATGACCCATGGGGATGACCCATAGGGATGAAACATAGGGATGACCCATATGGATGAGCCATGGGGATGAATCATAGGGATGACCCATGGGGATGAAACATAGGGATGACCCATGGGGATGAAACATAGGGATGACCCATGGGGATGAAACATAGGGATGACCCATGGGGATGATGCATAGGGATGACCCATGGGGATGATCCATAGTGATGACCCATGGGGATGACGCATAGGGATGACCCATGGGAATGATGCATAGGGATGACCCATGGGGATGAAACATAGAGATGCCCCATGGGGATGACGCATAGGGATGATCCATGGGGATGAAACATGAGGATGACGCATGGGGATCTGATAGCCTAGTGTTTAAGGTGTTAGACTACTGATTGCAAGGTCAAAAGTTCAAATCTAAGGTCCACCAAAACTGCTGCTGCTGCCCCCCTGAACCCTCAGTTGTAACCCCCTTAACCCTCAGTTGTAACCCCCTTAACCTTCAGTCTCTGCTAGATGCCATAAATGTAAATGTTTAACCAGAAAAAGATGTTGGTCTGTGAGGTCATGTTAGAATCAACATTAGGGCCCCAACAACTGAACCAAACTATTTTCCTCCATGAAGTTATTCTTCACCATGAATCAATTACCTTCTTAATAGATAACCCGGCTATGCCTGTCTGTTTTCATTGAACCACCAGCACAGCAGTGACTACTCCATCGAAAAAGGCTCTTTCTATTAGACCGAAAGGGTTTAGTAAAGAGAAAGAGCTTTAGATCCTTCTAAATCACCACATAGACATGTAAAGCCATTAATGGATGCATAGAGTGAAGCGGTGATTTGAAACCCTGACCACACCACCAGGTTATCGATCAGTCATGCGTAGGAGACACGAAAGGTCTCAGGCTGAATAAACATTGCAAATCCCATCCTGTTGTGGTTGCCTGTCTTGTAAGTTTAGCTTGCAGAGCATAATCACCAAGATACATGCGAGAGGAAGCTAATGGACATGCTTATGATTCGCTGAGTGGACCGACGGCACTCAGAGGCAGACCTTGCCATTGAGGACATGTAAGCACTCACCTCCTACACTCGGCCTTCTCAGAGAAAGAACTAAAAATGACCTTGAAGAAATAGAGAAGAGAGAAAAGCAAAGTGCAAAAGATGAAAAAACACCACGGTTTATGGAACTGAATAAAAAATAAAAAAAACCTTTGACATTAAGATCAGTTTATCTCAAACATGGTGCAAGAAATGTAAGATACATAAAGATGTCATGCATTTTAAATATTTCAAAAAATACTAGATCCCATTTACCATATAGCTGTAGCTAAATGTTTAATGTGAAACACAATTTGTTTTCACTAAGAAATAGTTTCAATAAATCATGTGGAAACTGTGAACTATTATTTCTGAAACACATCATATTCATTAACATCTTTTTTTTTTATTATAATAATAATTTATACCGCAGAGAATTCTTGAATCCAAATTGTCAGAAGGTGTTGATTAATTGTCTATAACAGCAACTCTGTCAGTGTTGCAAGGGAAATCACAGGTTTATATTAATGTGTTTGCTCTAATACATTACCATTTTTATAGTAACCACTAATTCGGAGGAACTATAGTATAGTGGATGTTCAACTCAGTCTACAGCTAAACATAGACAGATTGAAAAATAATAAAAATAAATCATCTAACGAAAACAAAAATATTTGTATATATTGTATATAAAAATATTTGTATAATATATATATATATATATATATATATATATATATATATATATATATATATATATATATATATATATATGTATATCTCGTCGCTGTCGGGCGGAAACCTCTTATGTCCAAATTTGGTCAATTTCATATTTTTTCACATATCGATGCTATTGGTCAGTCCCCACGTGGGTCTGTTATTTTTACAAGTTACTAATCAATCTAAAGTCTTGAAAATAGCTTGAGCGCAAATCTCATAACTCCATTGGACACTTCAACTGTCCACCTCTTCCTCACTCCACGGGAGAGCTTCGCGGCATATTTCTCCTTAATAAGAGTCGCAACGAATCAAAACGTCTTCTGAGGTAAATGTCTTCAAAACACTGGGCTCAAAGAAAAAAAAAATCTTGACCCCCACTAGTTCTGGTGCTCGTCTGAGGACAGGAATTTAGCGCAAGACAATCCACTGCAACACGGACTAAACCCTGTGCACTGCAGATAAGGTACGACGTTTTTTCATTTCCTGAAAAATAACGGTTTTGTAGTCTTATTAACTTCAAGAGAGTAAAAAAGTATTGCTGTAGATTTGTGAACAATGGTTATTATCTGCTCTAATAGAAGTTACAACTTGTTTTGTCGACATTCAACATTGTATGCAACTGTAACGAAAAAATGTCTGAGGAATAAAAACATCAGTGTGCTAAGAGTAACTCTTCATGCTGAACTGTATCGCACCACCCTGTCGTTGGTTATTTCCCCTTAACAGCATGCCTTGTCATGTTTTACTCCTTACTTTACTAAAAAAATCCACAGTTTTTGAGTAGAACCATAACTGTACCTCTGACCGTAACTATTTTGAGTAACTGAAACCATGCTTTACTTCACCGTAGTAAAACTTCCTGTCAGCTGAAGTGATTCTTAATTTAAAATAATATCGAATGTGATGTAATAGGACATGATGTCATGCAAATGTCTGCCCTTTAACTTACGCCGAGAATAAGTGAGCATTACTCTTTCGTAATTGCAATGTAAAAATGTCAAATAAGGTGAAGCATGGCCTATTTTACACCTCATTCTGCTCACGCTGGAGGCTCAGAGCGCCTCTCTGTCACGCTGAGATACAGCACGTCATTCGGTACCAGGCAGTCATAGTGACTTCAATTTTAATGAGCCCCATCAGAACTCGTTCTGTCCTTAAACTGAAGCAGAACAGATCGAGAAGAAAATCCCTCATTCCTCCTTTTCTGTCATCTTTTATGTCAGCTGCTGTGGCATTTCATATAGTCCTCACCTGGAAGACGTGTCTGCGGTGCTCGCCAGTTCTTCAGCGAAATGAAGTTTGCTTTGCTGCATTGTTTCTGCGTGACTGCCAAACAGAACCAACCAATTAATTCTTACGCCAATGTGGTACGTCTGAAATGTCTAACGAAAGCACCTTAATGATCTATATCTGGCCGATGTAAACACTTACTTACTAATGAGCTGACCTTTGGCTGCTATGTGCTCGTTGACCACCAGGAATAATTACCACACGATTCTATAGAAAAATACCACAGAGACATTAAATGGAAATAGAAATTTCTGAAGGTTTATTACATAAACTTTAAACACATATAATTGATTCAAATGACAAATGAATAACTAGAAAAGCTAAGATAGATTTACGAGACATGACTCTGTCAAATGACCAGGTGGTCATCTAATTTTCTGCATTCCTGCTTAACTTGTATCCCTCATATATTTAAATACATTTCTATTTTATTTCTTATCTTTAGTAATCAAATGTCCTGCATGTTCTCCCCATGCTTCAGGGGGTTTCCCTTGGGTGCTCTGGTTTCCTCCCCCAGACTATAGGCATGCATTGGCTGATTAGCGTCTCTAAATTGCCCATAGAATGTGAATAGGTGTGTGTGTGTGTGTGTGTGTGATTGTGCCCAACGAAGGGTTGTTATGCCATCCAGGGTGTCAGAAGATGGATGGATGAATATATGAATGGATGGATGAATGGATGGATGGATGGACTCACACCCTGTGAGGAACTAACATAAAGTGGTTTATTTAGAATGAATGAGACAGAATGAATGACTCAAAAATGAACTTTGTAAAATTTATGTGTGTGTATACAGTATATCATTTTCTTCCACCTAAAAAGTGATGCAAAACAGCTTTATTTTAGTGTGTTTCCAGCTCTCTGAACTTATAACGTGTCCACACACGTATCATCTTCCAAAGCCTTAACTTTCATAATAATCCCTCCATCACTGCCATTACATAGATCCTTACTAACAGTAATTCACTGTTCATCGTCTTCACTGTAACTTGGCGCATTCGTGTCGTTTCATTCTAGAGATTTGATGCCAGCATGTTTGTTAACTGATTTATTTTTATCTATTATGCACCACTCTATATGCCCTAAAATATCCGTGAGATATCAGAGCGACAATCAACCGCCAAATTCTTAAAGGAATAACAAAAATATTCAGCAACTCACCTCCAGAAACAGTAAATATACTGTATCATTAATATATCAATTAAATCATATCTATCGTGTTCCAGGGTGGAACATTCCTTTAAGACTGAAAACTAAAATTACACAATGTTAAATGCTTTACTTTGAATGGGCTACTAACTCTTGCTTACCAGATTTTTATTCTGTTTATATTCCCATTTTGCGATATGACAGGCAATTTGTAAGACTAGGCAATAGGAATATATGATAGTATATTGTTTTGAGATAGAAGAGATGTCATAGTAATTATACATATATTTATATATATATATATATATATATATATATATATATATATATATATATATATATATATATATATATATATAAAAATTTTTTTATATATGATTTCTTTATCTATTATTGATATTTTATTGGTTTTTTTGCACTGATGCAAAGCACACTGGTCAACTGGTGTTGTGTGCAGTTGTGCTACAGAAATGACATTGACATTGACATACATTTTTAAATAAATACTTTGGGAGCAACTGATTTTAACTTAAATATTCAACATTTTTAAATGAAAGTTTCATTAGATATATGCATAGAATTTTCTAGTGTTATGATTTTTTGGTAAATTAAAAAAAAAAACGTATGACTGAACGTCTTGCAGGCAGTTTAGTTTAGTAACACAGTATAACATTATGAATCTCATTTGTTATACAAACTTCTATCACAATAGTATATTTTTGCTATGACACTATTATAGTTTTTTCATACTTCCCTCTTATATTTCGGCGTTTGTGAATACTTTACAAATTGCAAGGGCTCTTAATCTCCTTGTGAACAAAATCATATTAATAATAATATCGTCATTTCAACGTAAAAACAACGGGTTTGGAAAAACGCAAACAGCTCACGTCTCGGACGAATATCAATAACGTGAAAATTGCGACACTGTATGCTGTGAATAATGAATTTAGTTCAAAAAATATGAATCAAGAATGCATACATATGACTTTAGCATTATGAATTTTAACACTGAAAACGTGAATAAATGCTAAATAATGCTAAATAATTCATGCTAGGAATTATTTTGTCTTTAAATGACTGGAGGCTAAACGACTGCGTAGTGATATAATAATAGTTGTTTATAAATAGAAATAATAAAATTGGTTATTATACGAATTATAAGAAATATCTGTGAGGGATGTAACCGAATAAGAATAGAATACACATATTTAGGTACACATATTTATATGTGGAAATAAACAGCACGTTATTATGAAAAGCATTACTGTTTTTGACGCTTTTTTTTTTTTCTACGATTTTGATTTGATTGACACTACAGCTGTGCACCAAGACTGATAAGAGAGAAACAGGTTTCACTTTCATGCGATCTCAAGCGAGCAGTCGGATATGAAGCTTGCAGAACAAAGAAAGACGCTGTTCATTAACATCATTGATTGAGTCTTTTCGGTTTAAATTAGTTTAATTTGGGAAATAGAGCCAAGTAGATGTTATAGAAAATATTGAGCTTCAGACAGGCAGTTCCTAACAAACATAATAACTAACAACTTAAAAAAAAAGGCAAATTGTCAGAAAGATAGATAGATAGATAGATAGATAGATAGATAGATAGATAGATAGATAGATAGATAGATAGATAGATAGATAGATCTCCCAGTTTAGGCCACTTCCACTGCTGTTTTAAATCTGCAAAGAGAAGATAAAGACATTGCCGCAGTGTTAAACTCCTTATATCTGTCATTTTCAAAATTGTATTCGATCAACATTACAGCATTACTTTGTACTGAAATAATGAATCTTAAACTATATGGGCAAAATTAAGTAGACACCTGACCATCAATGCCAATACGCTAGCTGAACATCCCATTACAGGTTTAGTCTCCCTTTGGTGTAATAATAACCTCTGAACACAAAGATTGTCTATGGGGTTGATTTGTGTTCATTTAGTTACAAAAGCATTAGGAATATTAGACACTAATGTGATGTAAGGAGACCTGGAGTTCTGGATTGTATATATATATACAGTATACTGTATGTTTGTACTACTATGGCATTTAGAGATAAGCTAACTCTGAAACAGAGCCAAAATTCCATAGCAGCAGAAATGTTATAATTTGGTGCTATGGAATTTCTGAGATGTGTCAGAGATGTTTACATTTACATTTTCATTACGTTTATTACATTTATAACATACAGATGTTAGAGCATATCTAATACGATCGGTCGTAATGAACGTAACCCCTACACGATATATCTCAAATATATTAACATAGAGGCAAAGTGAAGGCTTATAATAGACCAGAGTAGAATAGATTGTATATCTAATACGATCGGTCATAACGGACGTAACCCCTACACGATATATCTCAAATATATTAACATAGAGGCAAAGTGAAGGCTTATACTGTAATAGACCTGATTTGAAAAGCACTCATTTTTTTTTTTACTGGACAACCAATTACAGACTTCAAGTAACACTCCTCTCTAAGATAAATGCTTTTGTAATTTCCTTGCTCAGAGTTGCTCTGAGGTTGGTCTTGAATCGTTATAAATACGTGCCCATGTTTTTACAGGCCTCGCATTGAGCACAGGAATACTGTATTATCAGGGTCTCTTAGTTTCAGTGAAGACAATTATAATCCTACAGCTTACAAAATCATCCTATATAATTGATACCAACTTTGTGGCAAAGGTTTGGGGTAGAACCACATACGTGATGGATGGTCAGGTCTCCACAAACCTTTGGCCAGATAGTGTATAAAGGCTTAAGCTTTATTAGGGGAAAAAGAAATTGGCAAATGGGAGGTTATATGCAACATATAACAGGTAAAACATGGATAAGACATTCCTTTACTAATCTGCACATGATCATCAGCAAGGATTAATCACCGCAATCTACTCCATAGTGCTTCATGTATATGTAGTGCACTTCCAATTAGAAACGAGCTTGTTATTATAATAAGGTTTCCATTAATGCAATGATTCCTCCCACTCCTTGTCCCTCTGGCTCATTGTGATTAATTACTGAACAACATGATATGACATGCTCTCTACGAACAGGGACTCGGTATCTCTGCTCCATTTGTAATAACCTCTCTGTAATTGTGCATTTTGCTGCATGGTGCCATTGAAGTGTTAGAAGAGTAGTTAAGCTTTTTTTTTTCCCTCAGTATCTCTGCTTTTCTGCAGGCTGAAGTGGCTGAAATACCCAGCTTTCAGGACTTAACAATGCTTGATGACAAAATCAGATGATAATTAAGAAAAACATCTTCTGTACATAATACAACCTAAATCATTCTGAGAACAGGGATAATCAGTTGCTTTAAAAAAAAAAAAAAAAAAAAAAAAAAAAACTCCAGACAAATCTTTACTAAATTACATTTTTTTTTGTTTGTTTTTTTTTTGTTTTTTTTTGTTTTTTACATTTCATCAACATTTACCTTAAGACAAAAATGACTTCATGATTTCATAATATTCAGAGAAGTAACCAGCTAGAGCGCACTTCATCACTAACACTACACTACAACTGGAATGGTGAACGATGAAAAAAGGGGTTTGGAAACAGAACCACGCAAATAAACAGGAAGAGAATACATCATCATACAGTCCTCGCACATTTCTGTTCCTAGTCTTTCTAACACCTACACCACAGAGGATGAAGATCATTTGCTTCACTCATTCGTTTTGCTCACACGTAGGCCTGATTTTCATCTCTGTGAATTTTAGGGAGTATTGCAAACCAGTCCAGGAGTACCACTCGATGCCGTCGGCGTAAGACGAGTGCTGGCCTCGTAGGTACTGTCCGTTCAGGTTGGACATGTGGCAGTTCCGGTACCACCAGGCTCCGTGGTAGAAGGATGCACAGTTGTTCTCCGAGTGATCGTTGTCCTTGTCCTTTGTAGTGAACTTCATGCCGTTGTGTTTGAGCAATGAGTCACCTAAAGCAACAGAGACGCGTAAGATTATTGCACCAAACAGAGACTCAGAGTCAATACCAGATTTATTGGAACCTCTCAAGAGAATTACTATAATAGAGGATTTATATCGCTTCACACTAGTATCTCATGATGTAATGCCTGTGTACTGTCCAGCATTTCACTAGTGTGTATTGATTCACACTGTCACAGTATTTTGTTATGCTTTACTGTTTCAATGACAATAAATCTAAATTGAATAGAATACAAATGAATGAACACCTCAGCAACGAACTTCTTTACCTGAGACACTCAGACTACTCAAAACCCATCCTTGTATGATCATCACTTCACATCTACGTGTTAATGTCACAGTGAGACCTTGCGACTACGACCAGTGGACTAAAGAATTGTAAGGCTTCCAAAGAGTGTCAGTTAATATTAAAGAAAATTCAAAACACATCACACTTAATCATTCCTGATTTATGTCAATGGGCTCGTCTGTTTTTATTTTGGGAAAAAAAAATATGGCACTGTTTCATAATCTGCTGTTAAAATGCAAAGCTCTTACACTCAATTTATAAATGCTGGCAGGCTTGAAAATGTTATTTATTTTTTCAATTTTCTATCCCACCCTCACAATCCGCAGTTGATCCTACAAAGACAATTGTTTGAACTGGTTCTTCTATCTAATACAGTTCTGCTCTCCTGTATAGATAGCATGCGCTGTACTGTGTATTTACTGTGTATCTATTGTTCAGTTTGTCTCATATTGGTGTGTATTTTGCAAATTTCCTTGCTGTGGGACGAAGGATTATGTCATCGCATTTCATCTCATTTTATCTCATCTTATCTCATCTCATCACATCTCATCTCTTCTTATCTCATCTCATCTTATCTCTTCTTATCTCATCTTATCTTTTCTTATCTTATCTTATCTCATCTTTGTTCCATGCTACAGTATATTAAGAATTGTCGCAGAGGGGGTTTCCTCCGGGTACTCCGGTTTCCTCCCCCGGTCCAAAGACATGCATGGTAGGTTGATTGGCATCTCTGGAAAATTGTCCCTAGTGTGTGATTGCGTGAGTGAATGAGTGTGTGTGTGTGCCCTGCGATGGGTTGGCACTCCGTCCAGGGTGTATCCTGCCTTGATGCCCGATGACGCCTGAGATAGGCACAGGCTCCCCGTGACCCGAGAGTAGTTCGGATAAGCGGTAGAAAATGAGTGAGTGAGTGAGTATTGCTTTCTAGGAAAATGTATAGCCTTGTCGAACATGTTCATTTTTCCTCCACTACAAAAATGAAGTACACATTAAAGCTGTTTCTGTTTCCACTTTGCCAGAAATTAAGACAATGTATATAGATTCATGTATAGTGTTATAACACTTATTTGTCCTTTATTTCTTGTATTTTTGCAAATTTGTTGCACAGATCTTCAAACTAAATTTTAGAGAAAGACAATTCAAAAGGAAAAAAATGTTTTCATACACCAACTGGCCCTGTGTGGGAAAGGTAACTGCTTAAAAATAAACTAAAATAAAATAAAAAAAATAATAATAAAATAAAAAAACTTAAAAAATAAAAATAAAGCTGTAGGCAACTCTCAGCTCTCTTGATCATGTCAGCATTTAGGATTCCACTATCAGATAGAGGCACAGCAAAAATACTATCCATGGGAGCGTTGCAAAGCAAGAGGAACACAAAGGCTTTGCTTTCAAAACAAAGCTCATCAAACCATGAATTTTTCTCTCTACTCTAAAATCCTCAAGGAGAATGTCCAGTCATCAGTCTGTGATCTGAAGCTCAAGTAAAATCACATTACACACAAGATCTGAAGCACAAGACTGACTACACCACTGGATATCCACCAAAGGAAACAAAATTAAGGTTATGGTCTGTGTCCTGAACCACACAGAGATAGTTTGTGCTCTAATATGGCTAAATTAAAGCAATTCCTCAATGACGAACGGGACAGAATTCTTCCATAGAGATGCAAAAGCACGTTGTTGCAGATATTGCTGCTAAAGTTGGCAAAACAAGTTTTTATGTTGAAGGTATAATTACTGGTGTTGCATAATGTTTTCTCTTCAATAAATTTAATTAGCATTTAAAAAGGTGTTTTGTGTTTCCTCATGTTTTCCTTGTCTTATATTACAGATGGCTTTGGAGGCAAAGAGGAACCAATGTTTCAGAATTGAAGCATTGCTGTCAGCTGTGAGACACCACCTCCATCTGGAAGCTTTTCCTAAGAGGAACCGGGTGTCATTAACGTTGGACTTGATTGTAGTGTGACGAAGGCAAGAAGAAAAAAATCTAGAAATAATGTGGGAAGCATAGAAAAATCACTGACTCGCTATGTCTCATTACTTCCCATCATGCAGTTCAATTACTTCGAATAACTGAGACTGATTAAACAGTAAAAACTCTATTGAGTGTAATTTATCACACCAGACACCTTATTCTCATTGTGCTGTACATTATTGCTGTACCTAACCCGCTAGAATATTATTAATTAGCTCATAAGCTTAACAAATGCAAGTATAAATGAATTACAGGCTGTAATGAGTTCTAGGCTGTAGGAATTCCCAGCTAGAAAAGTAACAACAGATTAGAAGAAGAGAATCAACACAGCAGTGCAGGACAGGACAGGGAAAAAAAAAAAAAAAAAAAAAAACCAACAAGCAACGAAGCGAGTTGTTCAGTTAACGTGCCCTTTTTAAGCTGCGTGATGGACTGCATGTCTCAAGAATGTAATGTGGCTGCGAGTGTTCGGCCTCATCTGTTCTAAACTAATCGGAGCTCTCAGGCTGTGCTGATAAAATCATGCTTTACTGCAGCACTGTGGTTCATGCTGGTTCTTTTACTGCAGCAAAGGAGATCGTAGCGATATAGTTATGTCATATCATAAAGAAGCGTTACATGCCATAAATCCCTCTCGTGTGCCTCGAGAACTCATCAGTGTGTTTAGTGAGGTGATGAATGACCAGAATGATGGCAGCAGTCAATGAAAAACAAGTGAATGTTAGAGTGTGAAGAGTTTCCATTAACATCTGAGGTCTTTTCAATGTTTGAAATATGTCCTATAATAACCTCCCTTCACAGATAGATGGTCTTCATTTTCAGGTTTAACTCCTCCAAAGTCAGAACCAAGACCAAAGATCATATCTTTTGTGATCTCGCCGTTAATCAAAGAAGTTAACCTTAAGCCCTAGTCAGACTGGATTGGATTTACATGGTGAAGTGGGCCAACGTAATTATTAGCAGAGTATTTAAGAGTTTTTCCCCTCATTCGAATTCTTCAAATGAGTCATTTTTACAGATTATACAGCCACTGGACTGGAAGTATTATATTTAGCCTTACTTCTATAAAATGACCAGTAGAAATCACTCCAGGCAAAATACATCCTATTTGAATTGGCATTTTAGTAAAAAAAAAAAATAAAAAATCCATTATATCCTTTGTTCACTAGACATTAAAGGAAGTCTTCCACAAAAAATGATCTCACCAAGTGACCAAATTTATCTAGTATTCCTACATTAGTACGTAAATTTAGAATAAACCAAATCTAAGATTATTAAACCTACAGTATTTTTCTCATTTTAAGCTTGACATTGTGATTCTATTAGCGGATCATTTTGCTAATTGCTTAGCATGAGCAAAATGACGTTCCTGGTGCAAATCATAGTGATACATGATCATTACTGATGTTCTGCTTTCACGTTACTTAAAAGACATACAGTTTATCAAAGAAATCGCACCCAGTCCAAACAGAGCTTTTAAAATCCTAGACTTTAACCCTTAAAAACCTATTAGGAGTTAATCCGGCTCTATTGCTTACGATTGGTGGAATTCTCCGCAAAACACTATAGTCATGACTACAGTAAAATATTCACACAGCAGTGCATTTCAAAGCCTAGCAAATCTTAAAAATGTGTATAATTTCATTCTAGAGTCTTCTATTCACACACTCAAATATGATTCACTTTCACGTTTGTTGTTGATGCACCATGTTACTCCATGTTAAATGGCTGTGTTGATACTTAGAACAGGCATCAAAGCCGAAGCACCTGAATGGATGAATAAAATTTAAATACCTATTTACTCATACACTTATTCATAAAAATCTCATGATGAATACATTAGATGATGATTACGCATGCTTTTACTACAGAAAATATCAGGGCAGGCAGACACAAAAATCTGGATTTTACCACAAAACCCCTGGTGCATGTCAGCGGCTTTGTGCTAACAGCAAATATAATGAACAGCACTTTCAGTCCTGTGCTTTTACTGATTATAGCCCACAGTGCCCTTCTCTCTGTGTCTGTTTGCTCACAAGACTGAAGCTTGTGAATTCAAAAGACAAATTTCAAATAGATAAAGTTGGTGGGAAGTGAATGTAGCTGCTCTCATGAGAAAATGTGTGTGTTTTACCGCCTATGTCATTTTTCCTTCAAGAATTACCTTTAGGAAAAACAAATTTTATTCACGTTTGATCTGTTACTTAGACAAACATTGTTCAAAGACCTTAAAACCATCACATGGCTTCTGTAACCGCTTTAGGGAATTCAGAAGGATTTAAGGTTTAGTCTCAAATGGTTGATAATAACGCTAGATGCTAGTGTTTGATCCACGTACAGTATGCCTTTATTAAAGGTCTAAACTCCTTCCACTTCCTGTTAAATATGGTCTCAATTAAAACCTGAATATTCGTACCCATGCGCTAATATCCTTCTAAACAGAAAGCCAAGGAGGATTATTGGAAACTAACTCCACTAAACATTAACATGCCTGCTACTTGCCCTAAAACTTAAACCTCCTGTCCAAACTTGGATTTCTCATTTTGGTGATGTCTGGGCTCTGTGGAGCGGACTTCCATTTGTCGGACACACTATTATTTAGGTTGTCGCGGATACAGAACTTTTTCACCCCAAACATAACCTCAATCTGCCTTTCAGAAAAATTGCATTTCATGGGTTTCTGTTTTTTTTTTTTCTCCAAGCCTATGAACCAGATTCACTCACACAACGTAGCGGGTAATGGTGTAGACGCCCTCCAGACTTAAGGCCACTGCACACCAAAGCGGATGGATTTTATTCATTTGAGAGGTATAAAAAACAAACAAAAACAAAAAAACATGCTATTTGATGCACAACGGTGTCTGAAAAAGCTTTTTCACAGAAGAAGTGCAATAATTTTACTTCATGGATTTCTGAAGATGGTGCGCAGCAAATCAAAAAATGACTTCTCAGTTGTTTTAATCTTAGAAAGTCAGAGACAGTGAAAGAAAGAAAATCTGTAATTGGATTCTTTCACTTTTAAAGTGCAGTCAATTCTGTTTCCTTGTTGAAAAGCTTGAACTCCAAAATAGACAAGATAAAAGACTAACACATTTGGAATAAAAATATCTTTATGTTTTGACACAAATCCCATCAGCAACCATTTTAACTAAAGCTAAAGCTGCTTTTTCTTTTGGTTGATCATCCTAGTTTTTTATGTATTTGATTAAACTTACCTCATACATTGCCATCGTGTAAATGTTTAGATGTTTTGTATGTTAATGTTGCATTAATGTTTTGCGCTGACCTTTAAATCTATTCATTTTTAATAAAAATATGAATAGAAAACACAATATAAGGAATAAAACACCATGGAATTTACTGTTATAGGAATTTAAACAACAATGTGTGGAAGTATAGATATTGACATCTATATAAAACCTCTGATTCATTATACAAGCCAGATCACTACACAAGATATTCATTCATTTGTGTCAGTCCTTAAGCCTTTGTTTTTTCTTGTTCTTTTTTTGCCTAAATGTTTTATTACCTAGAATTTTTCCTCTTGGGGGGCACAGTGGCTTAGTGGTTAGCACGTTCGCCTCACACCTCCAAGGTCGGGGTTTGATTCAGGCCTCCACCTTGTGTGTGTGGAGTTTGCATGTTCTCCCCATGCCTCGGGGGTTTCCTCCGGGTACTCCGGTTTCCTCCCCCGGTCCAAAGACATGCATGGTAGGTTGATTGGCATCTCTGGAAAATTGTCCCTAGTGTGTGATTGCGTGAGTGAATGAATGAGTGTGTGTGTGTGTGCCCTGCGATGGGTTGGCACTCCGTCCAGGGTGTATCCTGCCTTGATGCCCGATGACGCCTGAGATAGGCACAGGCTCCCCGTGACCCGAGGTAGTTCGGATAAGCGGTAGAAGATGAATGAATGAATGAATGAATGAATTTTTCCTCTTTATTTCAGCTTGTTAATCTGGTCAAATCGAGGTATTACACTTCACCCAGAATGCTGAATGTTTCATCACGACAGTAGATTTAGCATGAATTCAAGCTGGATTTATCTTTACGGCTTCTCATATGATTAAAGCTCCCAGGTTCCATATCAAAAATCTAATTTTTCTGTTAATGAAACTGGCTAATTTGCGCTTACACAGATTTCCTTGTCATCGAAACAAATGGTGAATTTTCAACAAATTTGCTGTAGTAATGTATGTTTGAAGTTGTGTGTTTTATTCCTTTTTAAACAATTATTTGAAATGAATGACCGCTCACCACATGAAGATGAAATGGAAGAATTGGCAATAATTTTAACATTAGCACCTTTAACTGGGCAGTACAAATCATTGTGAGCTTGCTAGCAATCCAGCCATCATACTGTAAAGTGAGTGTAGATTCTTCAAGGTCTATTTCTGCTAGCAGAGCAAAAATAAAAAAGAACAGTTGACAGTATTGTGTTTGAAAGGTCACTTAATCGATATTAATGCTTTTTTATTGTATAAAAATTTTAAAACTATTGTATAAAAGTCGAACATGCGTACATGCTAATATACGGGAACATCAGCAGCATATTTGCTTAAATAGAACAGTTTACCAATGATTACATTTTCCGATTAATTAGAAAATGCTTACTTTTTTCACCAGTTTATAGTTACATTTATTGTTGACGTTAATGTTATATTTATTCTTGAAAAATGTAACAAACTAAATAATTACGTTTTCATGTTAACAAGAAACCGATAAGCATAAAGTCCGTTGTTCTCTGACAACATGCTAACACTGGAGACCCCTTCCAGAAATGCTTAAAACCTTCATCCATTTTTTTCCTTGTCAAACAACAACGTTTTTTTTTTCCAGCTTAAATGATATGGAGAATCCACCAGTAAAGTCCTTGTGATATACAGTAGTCGTTACCTGGAAACAAAAACGAATTAATTATACTATATTAATCCTCAGAGCAGACACAGCTGTCGGAGCCTCTGTTATAGATAACTAATAAACCTGTTCTGACCAATCAGATATGGAGAATCTGTGTTGTTATATAAGACAGCATTCAATAACCCCAGCCTTCAGTCACTATAACTCATACATCTTTGTGTATTTGTTCATTTGTTATTCACATACAGTTCACCATTGTGATTTTTTATTTCCTCCTCTAAGCTCTTCCCGAACTAAAACTTTCAAGCTTTGAAGTAATTTTTTTTTTTTTTAAATCCTGCTGTTAAGTGAAGCAATACTTCATGCAGTACAATGGTTATTTTATGATGCACAGCTAGTTATGCTTGATATAGAAGCGATGTTTAATGGAGATATACACAGCTAGAGGTGACAGAAGAGACCAACAATTTTGTCTTGGAATTACAGATAAACATGAGAATGATAAATTCCAGCAAAAGATTGCTGTAGCATAGGAAAACTTTTTTGTTAATAAAAAGAAAAACACAAAACACAAAGAAAGAACAAGGAGGCTGAAAGGACTTAGCTTTTAAATACTTAGTGCAGGAATTGCTGCATTATGGATGTTTTGAATCAGGAACCTGAAGGCATCCTGATTAATTAGAGAAGAGTGTAAGCAGCCTTCGCTTCCTGATTTATGTTAATAGAGTGTTTGTTTATGACTCTCATAATAATGAACTGTCTGCTTTCTTGAAATACCATTTACTGTATGCATTGTGATGCTTCATTATCACTGCTCTTTTCGGTGCTCTGAAGGTCAGATCTCTAAGTTTGGTTCGAGACGGAAATGAGGAACCCAAAACAGGTCAAAGAAGAAACCCAATTACTGACTTGAGGACAGTGCAGTTAAAGCCTTACTGTAGGTTTACATTTCTCTGTCTAATTATCGATTAATCAAACAGAATATTGTATTTTTTCCAACTTCAATTTGTGGCATTATGGTAGCAGAGAGAAATAACAGGCAATAGTCGAATTTAGCCTATTAGGTGATGATGGGTTGCTAAACAAGAATCTCACAGAATTTTAAAACAAATTTTTCTAAACTCCATTTTGGTCCAAATGTCAGATTTTCTTGTCCCGTCCCTCAGACTCAGACTAAAAAAAAAGAAAATACTTTTTACTGCATTTATTTCTTTACAATAATAGCATACCAAACAAAGGTCAGCCTATTTTTTTTCTGCCAAAGGAAAAAGGCTGGATAGTGTGCAGCTCTTTTGTACCGCATGTGACTTTAGAATAGACAGAATTTTAGACTCCATAAAGCATTCCAGTATAATGCATTTGTGAAAGGGTTCCTCTTTCCACATGAATCTAAAAGAGGCTAGTCCTCACTATAGCAGCTGAATGCTAAAGCTCTCCGGACAAAGAATGAACCTACCAGCGGTTCCTGAGTAGTCCGCTATGCTCAACGGGTAGCCATCCTCATCCGGGTCAACGGAGAACAATCCAACGCCGAAGGATCCATACTGCGCAAAGGAAGTGCTGTTCTCAAAGTCCTCCAGGTCAATCCTCAACTCATAATTAGCCTGGATGGTCAGAGCGTGAATCCGCTTCAGACCTGCAAAATAAGAGGGAGGTCATGTCAGGCGTTGTATAAAGGAACGTCGCAGTAACGGTACTCTTATGCAGTACTTTCACGCAGTTCTGGAATCTGCAGACTTCATTTTTGAATTGTTGAGTAAAGTTATGTTTACATATATTTTCAGTTTCTTTATACTTGCATGTGTATGTTATTACTAAGGTTGTTCACGGTAAATTTTGACACCTTTAAAATGTAAGAGCTGAAAATAACAATCATCCAAATAGTTAAAAGCTTACTTTCTAATCACTGTTCCTGTTAACGATTCTAATAACTCTTCCTCTTATTATAAGCTGCCATTTCTTTAGACTGAATTGAATAGCTAGTCTTTTCTGTCTCTATTTATGGATTTGTTTTGGATTGCTTTAAACGATATAAACTTGACCGCACAATCTGTATATAAAATTGCAGTAACTTAACGTTAATTAAAACAATTTTAAGCTAATCAATCCTGGTTAAGGAGTCTGATGGAAATGAAACGACAAGGAAATAACTTATTGGATTTTCATGACTAAATGGATATTTATTGTATAAAAAGCTCTGCGAACAATTTACAAATAAATTCATTGATATGTAGCTTGATAAATGACAAACTTAATTAAGACAGAATGGGTTAAAGTCCGGAAGCTCCAAAACCTGGACCAATATTTCCACGTCTCATCATATCTGGGGTTTAAAACAGAAGCTTTTTCTCAGCTTTAGATAGTAGCAGCTTGTCTTGTTAAAAAAAAAAGGTTAAGTGTATAGATTAACAAAGTTTCACTTCATTGTTAATAGTAAAGTTTAGAATTTGGTGTTTTAAGTCATATGTAGCCTATTTACCAGATCTGACCGGCTCTCTATATCAATATGACTACTCCAACTGCAGTACAATTTTATACCCAATATTCCTTACTCTGGCTTCACAGATGAGTGCGTTCCATCTGCAGGAGTCCAAGATTTGCTAACTGCAGAGCTTCTCACTCCAAAAACAACATATTGTGCACAGGGGATACTAGAAAAATGCCCGAAAGAGCCCGGTAATTATTAGCATAAAATTGCAGAATTAATAACAAGACTGCCTTCAGGGGAAAAAAAAGGGATTTCTGAATCCCTCTCTGAAGTTAATACTTTCACAGCATCTCACAGCACATTTCTTGCCGTGTGATTCACACCAGAGGAGATGCCAGATCGATTTCAAATTAACTCAAACTCGAATAGAAACGGCTCTGGAAATGGGGTTAATAAAATGAGGTTCCAAATGGGTGAAGACAGCGAGGCTGTGATGATTTTTTTATGTCTCCGAGTCCTGTGAGAACGAGAGAATGTCGAAACTCTGTCGGAATAATAAGATGGCTATATTGACTCTTATCATGAAGAGGATAAACGTGGTAGGGTGTGACCTGCAGGCGAGCGTATCTATGCGACCCATCAAGCATAAACCCCACCCTAATGGCTTCTACACTGAGTAAATGGATGGTTTGTTCATGTTGGATGGCTGCTTCACCCCAGAGCGCCAGTCCAAGGCAGAGACGACTGATATATCTGAGTCATCGGCTGGTGTAATGGCCTGGTTTACAGGGCAGGCACAAATTTCTTTATAAATAATTGTATTGTAATTTTTGACAACTTTGCCGCAATTGAAACTGTAAATATGCAAAGAAATCATTTCTGTCTGGTCTTATATCACTCACTAATTGAGTCGCACGTAACATGGAGAGCATTTATCCCATAGTTACAATACTACATATGTTTATATATATATATAAATACGTATATATATATATATATATATATATATATATATATATATATATATATATATATATATATATATACATATACGTGTATATATATATATATATATATATATATATATATATATATATAAATACGTATATATATATATATATATATATATATATAGTGTTAAGTTTTAAAACTTTCCTTGCATGTGGAAAAGTATTCATGTGTAGCCTCCCTAGATAAAAAATGCTTATCTCATCACTTAGTCATACAACAGCAGCTCTGACAGTGGTTCCAGCTGCAATTCAAGTTATTCATATACTTTAAAATATTGTTTCTATAGTAACCAGTCAGTTCCCTCTGGATTTAACTGTTTTAGTGTTTTTTGGGTTTTTTTTTTTGTGATGCAACTTGATATTTTTGTGCTTTTTTTTTTTTGCAGAAAACAATATGAATGGGCAAAATTGCAATTACATGATTCTTCTACCACTGTAGACACATACTATATGTAATTACTCTATATGATAGGTGTACTCATGTTTAATGCATGTGAATCAAAGAGGGATTTTGCTGAATGTGTAGCGATGATGGCACACGACACGTCAGTGTTTAAATCTGTGGAAAATCTATGAAAAAATTGCAAGATCCTTAGTATAGTTCAGTTTGCTTAACTGCTGTGATCACATAATTACAAAATAATAGAGAGACTGTAACAGCTCATTCACAGAGTTGTGCACGTTGGGCATAATCTATAGCTTACGGCTGAAAATCACTGAATTTTTAAAAGGTTTTAAGACACTGATATATGTATTGATGCTTTTTTGTTGTCACTTACTCCATATTAAAAGCTGTAACCCGGTATTAAGCATGTTCTTTAGAGGTTCTGAGTAGGATTGGAAATTTGTGGAAACTCATTACGTTCTATGTCCACTCAGAGGACCCTGATTTATTTATTTTGATGCCTCTTAGCACTGATTCTTTTCCAAGTCACGCTGCTTTCTTTTCCCTATTCACTGAGTCTACTGTATATAATACCTAACAAAATCAAAATTCTAACACCAACCTTTTAGCCTTTAATATTCTCAGTCTTTGTCAAATTTATGAACTAAATACTCCAGAGTTTCAGCCCTGCCATGATTTGATAAAGTGAGCTTAGTCTTATTATTTTTTAATTGATATGACCTTGAATTTATCCTTGTGTACATACGCAATGTGAAATGTTCACAATTAGCTATGGAGAAATGCAGTAAATTCTTTACCATTAGAAGAATAACAGTTTGGAATAAGAGTTTGCAGACTGTTGATCATTAATATGAAAAAGTGACGCTAAATCCAATAGCTTTTTACAGTTTAGGTGGATAGACAGAAGCCTTTATTATACGTTACAGCACAGTGAGATTCTTTCTTCACATATCCCCTTTGGTCAGTTATGATGCAGCACCCCTGGAGCAGAGAGGGTTAAGTGCCTTGTTCAAGGGCCCAACGGTGGCAGCTTGGCAGTTCTGGGGCATGAACACCAATCAACAACCCAGAGCCTTGACCGCTTGAGCCACAATGATGTCTTATTATGCTACATGAACAGTGCAGGAATAAAGTGGCTCACCTTTTTCCTCAGGTGGCACAGTTTTATCTTTTTCATGGCAGAACAAACAGCAAAAAGTCATTATTACCTTCTATTTTTACTCATTTCAATTTTCAGTCATTGATATGATGTGGATACATGAAATCTGGCAAGCAACATCAGTCTAAACTACATGTCAGACATAAGCCTTGTAGGCTAAATCCAGCCTGCAGCCTCATTTCATTTGGCTAACATGAACATGAAAACAAAGACAGTGAAACAGCCCACAATAGGCCTACACTATTGTTATTCACCGCTATTGTAAAGCATGCAAACCTCTCTAAAGCCAACTAAAACCAATGACTAATATGCTTATTCAGATACAATACCCAAATTGTAGTTACTGTTAACTGATTAATACAATATGTGCACTATGGCTTCTACAACGGCTGACACGACTGCACTATGAATGCAGGTTGTTTGCTAAGATTGTCACGATTGCAAGTCACGCTGGTGTCTAAAAGCTATTCAGAAGCACACTGTGTTGTGATGACAGTGGCATTACCAGAAATGAGCACACACTCTCCATCTACTTTAACAGAAGGTGATATAGTGTTGGATATGGTTGCTTACTGGTTAAGGTGGTGTTTGACCAATTGGAAGGTTGTGAGCTTGAATCCCAGATCTACCAAGCTGCCACTGCTGGTCGCCTGAGCAATGCCCTTAACCTTTAGTTGTATAAAATGTAAGTTGCTCTAGATAAGGTTGTCTGGTCAGTGTAACAGGAACAAAAGTACACCTTCTCATTCATGCAGTTATCTCATCAAGGACAGGTGAAGAAAAAAAATCACCTGGTCTTCGTCCAGTCTTTATCCATCCAGTTCCATCAAACCTGTAACCATAACAGCCTCAGATTCCTCTATCTGGCTAACAGTGGTAGAACCTGAAGTGGTCTTTTGCTGTGCAGGCCATCCACCTGAAGGTTTGATGTGCATGCTGAGATGTTTTTCTGCTCACCATCGATGTAAAAAGTGCTTATTTGAGTTACTATAAACTTCCTGCCAGCTCACAGCAGTCTGGTGAATCTTTTGTGAGCTCTATGATCAACAGGGTGTTTCAGCCTGCAGAGCCTTTGAGCACAGGATGTGTTTTTGTTTTGTTTTTCTTTTCATTGTCACACCATTCTCTGTAAACACTAGACATCATTGTGTGTAAAAATCCCTACAGATCATCAGTTTCTGAAATACTCAAACCATCCCATCTGTACCAGTACCAACAACAACGGCACAGTTAAATACACAGAGCTTGTAATTTCTCCCCATTCAGATGTTTGACATTAGCATTTCCTGAAGCTCTTGATCTGTATCTACATGTTTTATGCACTATAAAACATGTAGATGGAGAGATATCTACATGTGGAGAGATATTTCATGAATTGCAGTTTATTGTGCAGGTTAATAGCATTTTTGTGAGATCCTGAAGGACTGTAATTAACGGTGATATAAATTATATAGTCAGATTGGATGTTGGGTGTCAAATTTTGCTAGATTCATGTGCTTGCTGGAATCAGTGACAGTTACCACTGAAACACACTTCTTGGTCTTTCATATAATAATAAATGATTACATAGATCATTAAATAAATAATATAAATAAATAAATGCTTTCCATTGTTTAATAATATATATATATATATATATATATATATATATATATATATATATATATATATATATGTATAGTAAAAAAACAAATTCAAATTCCATTTTAATGTACCCAATTTTAACATTAAATCAGCGTTGAATTTTTTTAAATAAATTAATTTAAATAATCTTATCACAGTAAAAAGTGTATTGTGTGTAAGTTAAATTATATCACACTGGCGATGTTGTATTATATCACTCAGCTGTATGGGAAAGACTCTTTATGTTTTTAAGATGTGCTAAGCGACAATTCACTTAACTTTTAGTGCATCTTCACACACACACACATACACACACACACACACACACACGTCCTCATTCTTTCCCCTTATTCATGCATTTATCATGTGGTGTCATGTGGCAGCAGCATAATGCATAAAATCTTGCAGAAACTGGCCAAGAGCTTTATTTATGTTCCCATCAAACATCAGATGGGGATAAATTGATCTCAGTGTCTTGTGGCATGGATGTTGGTGTCAGACTAGCTGGTGTAATAAATTAAAACTTCTGATCTACTGTTGTTTTTTCATTCAGAGTGGCAGATTGAGATCAAAATTGAATGGACATACAGGCTGGAGCTGACAGAAAGGATGTGTTAACTCAAATAACCACCCTCTACAACCCTGATGAGCAGAAAAGCCTCTCATAATACACAACAAAGAACACCTCGAGGCAAATGAGCTACAACAGAGGACACATAGATCTTTATAGTTTATACATCATGGCATTAAAAACAAAATCCTTCCTGAGTAGATGGTCTACAGGCTGGAAAACATTGACAGGAAGTCTAGAGTTTTTTTTTTTACCAGGGTATCATATCTGATGCTACATTAGCAACAGATTCTCTACCAGATAGAAAGTAGAAAGATGGTTGGGGTGAAAAGGAGGGAGTTTTTCCCCAATACATAAATAAATCCTAAATACTGACTGTGTACATGTTTCTAAACCTGTGTATGGTATGAACATGGATAAAACAATAAACCATGCTAAATAAAGCTAACAAGTAATGATGTTTGTTAGACATATTTTTTTATCCATGCTAATCCGTACCGTTTGCACATGACAGTGTCTTATATTCTCACTTCTACTCGGTTTACCTCAGTTTACTCTTGTCAGCCACTAGAAAAGAAAAGCTACACATTCTGCCACAATAGAGAGGTGACTGGCGGGCAGGTTATTTCCCACTCGTCTTATGTGTGCAAGAAGAAAAAAAAGGTTGGAATGGAAACTATTGCAGCTGAATTTAAGAACCGATTCTGAAGTCGTGAAGATGTCATTTTTAAAATGTCACTTTTCTCTAAATTCATAACGAAAAACAAACTATATAGTTTATTTAAAATTGTAGTCTGGGGTTTATATCTATCGAGGTGGCAATACTGTGCATTTTCACACAAAATCTCTTGCATAAGTATATCTTATGGATATATTATATTATATTATTCATTCATTCATTCATTCATCTTCTACCGCTTATCCGAACTACCTCGCGTCACCGGGAGCCTGTGCCTATCTCAGGCGTCATTGGGCATCAAGGCAGGATACACCCTGGACGGAGTGACAAGCCATCGCAGGGCACACACACACACTCATTCACTCACGCAATCACACACTACGGACAATTTTCCAGAGATGCCAATCAACCTACCATGCATGTCTTTGGACCGGGGGAGGAAACCGGAGTACTCGGAGGAAACCCCCGAGGCACGGGAAGAACATGCAAACTCCACACACACAAGGCAGAGGCGGGAATCGAACCCCCAACCCTGGAGGTGTGAGGCAAACGTGCTAACCACTAAGCCACCGTGCCCCTATATTATATTATATTATATTATATTATATTATATTATATTATATTATATTATATTATATTATATTATAGAAGATTTGATACGATACACGATATGATAAGCTTTATACACATAATTACAAACCTACTGTATTCACTGTCTACAAAAAGTACTGCAATAATATGTAGAATAAAATAATAATAATAATAAACATAATAATAAATGATTACGTAGATCATTGTATAAAACAATATAAATAAAATAAATATTTTACATTGTTTAATAAAAAAAAGAAAGCATTATTTAAAAAAGTAAAAAGAATTCAAATGAATATTTTAACATTTTAATTGTACACAATTTTAACATTAAATCAGTGTTGAATTTGTTTTAAGAAATTAATTGAAATAATCATATTTCAGTAAAAAGTGTATCGTGTGTAAGTTAAATTATATCACAATGGCGATATTGTATTATATCACTCAGCTGTTTGGGAAAGACTCTTTATGTTTTCAAGATGTGCTACAGTAAGTGACACTAAGAAAAACAGCAAGATTGAGTTTTGGGGTGAACGCTACTGAATACTTTGTGTCCTCTGTTTTTTTTGTTGTTTTTTTTTTAACATAAAGTGATCACAGAAGTTCCATCCACCTGTTTTTTACCGGCTCGTACATTTTATGTCATGACTTTACAGGTCACTTAGACAACACTCGCACAAAGTGAAAGGAAAAAAAAGGAAAAAGATGTGTTATATTACAAGGTCAGACAAGTGGCAGGTAAAATCTCTGGTTTAGCTGTAATTTTTACCAAGGCACAGTTTCCCCTGCCCCTTAAACTATCAGATATCCTTCATGACTTTTCTATATATAAAGGTTTAATATTTAACTATTTAAATATTAAACGAATTATTCTGCTCACAGATTTCATTAATAAATAAGTGAATTATGCAAGACCTGTAAACCTTCTTATCTTTTTCGCCCACTGAATTATGTGTGTTAATAAACAAAGCTGTTTTTTCTTCTTTCTTTCTTTTTTTTTTTTTTTTTTTTTTTTTAAAAAGCATGCAGATGTTTTGCAGCTGAGCATCATGACACTTAGATTCACTCTCTTGTTCTCTCCGTGCAACGAAACTGGGTCATTATTTTTTAATCAGAGTTTCCGTCTGTGTGCCAGGAGACAGACTGGTACTCATGGGAGAGCTTTTGAGAAACAGGTCTCATTTGCGTAGATGTTCTTCTCGGCGTGTTACACGAGAGAGGAGGAGAGGAAAGAGACAAACTCTTTAGTATATAAATACACACACAGCTTGTAAACATGTACACTATGCCACTACCTGCTATCACTCACACGTCAACTCTGTGTGCACACCTACACACACACACACACACACACACACACACCTCCTCGAGCAATAACTAAACACCTAGCACTCATCTCCTTATTGGGGTTCCGAACACTTGATAACTAAGTGACATCTCTTTCCAAAATAAAGTTGTTTTTTTTTGTTTTTTTTTGCCATAACACACACACACACACACACACAGACACACACGCACACATACAAACATACACACACCCACATCTCAGCTACTTTATACATTTTTTCCCCCATTTTTCAAGAAATTAACTTATGCATTGCAAATTGTTTGCTGCCATGTGCTCAACTCCGTGCAAATCAAGAGGTGGATGGTTTAATTAGTTCTACTATTCGTCATATTTTTAAAGGCTGAGAAACCAGCAAATATGTCTCTGCTTCAGTGGCTTTCTGGTACATGAGCCTGACACACCGTCCTGTTGGTGTTTCACCGGTTCGCAGGGCGGAGGATAAACCCATCCATGGGAAACCAGGAAACAAGACTCAAAGGCTATGAATTTAAACAAAATATAAAGCCCCAAGCACATACCGTGTACCAAAATCCTCCTCTCTGTGTGCACAGACAGAAATCAGGGATCAAAACAAAAGCTTGGTGAAATAGCTATCTAGACAGCCTAGTCTTGAAAGTCTTGATCCCATTTGGCTGCAAAGATGCAGAGATGTCTGAATCTGCTCAAGATGCATTGTGGAAGTGTGATGAGGGTCAGTAAAAAAAAGTTTAACTCCTTTTTAACTTTTCCTTATTTTAATTATAACCTATGAAAACAGAAAATGGATTGAATAAGCTACTGGGAGATGTGGTAGCTCGGAAGATTGTGAGTTTGAATCCCAGGGCAACCAACATGCCTCTCCTGGGCCCCTAAACAAGGCCCTTAAACCCTTAGTCACTCAGCTATAGAAGTGAGATAAATGTTAGTAACTCTGGATAAGGGTATATGTTAAATGCTGTATATAAAGCACATATTACACAGTATTATATAGTATACTGAAAATGCATATAATTTTACATATTTACATAAATACATTATATCAGGGGGGCACGGTGGCTTAGTGGTTAGCACGTTCGCCTCACACCTCCAGGGTCGGGGTTCGATTCCCGCCTCCACCTTGTGTGTGTGGAGTTTGCATGTTCTCCCCGTGCCTCGGGGGTTTCCTCCGGGTACTCCGGTTTCTTCCCCTGGTCCAAAGACATGCATGGTAGGTTGATTGGCATCTCTGGAAAATTGTCCGTAGTGTGTGATTGCATGAGTGAATGAGAGTGTGTGTGCCCTGCGATGGGTTGGCACTCCGTCCAGGGTGTATCCTGCCTTGATGCCCGATGACACCTGAGATAGGCACAGGCTCCCCGTGACCCGAGGTAGTTCGGATAAGCGGTAGAAAATGAATGAATGAATGAACGTTATATCAGTGGGACACAATGAGACCGTACCCCAATCATGGAATAACCCTTGAGAATCTGTGTGACTCACAACATTTTCCCTTCCTTCTTCACCATCAAGGCATTTGCTATCATTGATCTCATTTGCATTGTGAAATCAGGCTTAGAGCTCCTTCTGATACTATCCAAAATCTCATCAGGAATATATATCCGCTTCATGTTTTGCAGGTTATTACCCGATTCGCCGTCTCCAAAATTCTGCTTCTTGTTCTCTCTGAAATGCTTCGCTAAGTATAAATTACTGTTCATTACTGCTTTCAGGTCCACTGCAAGAGCAAGAAAGAATTAGAGCATCCAGGAATAAAAAAACAAAACATAAACTAAACAATTACGCCAATTATATCTTTAAATACCATCTTGCTAAGGCAGGATATTAAAAAAAAAAAAAAAACGTGATGTGTTTAGTAGGTGGTGTAAGTTGTCACTGAATTTAAACATCAGTTTCAGTGCAAAATATTGTAGCAGTTGACACACTTTTTTTTTTTTAAATGTGTGTTTGCAACCACCATGGGGGATTTAGCGAAAGTGTTCCAGTTAACCCTTAATAATTGTGGTTTTGTGTGTGTGTGTATGTGTGTGTGTGTGTGTGTGTGTCAGTGTTATATAAAGTACTAGTATGCAATACTTGAGTAAAAGTACAAGTATCGTACTAGAAAAAGACTTTGGTAGAAGTGAAAGTTACCTTTTAGAATATTAATCAAGTAAAAGTCTTAAAGTATCTGATATTTACTGTAC
This sequence comes from Tachysurus vachellii, assembly GCF_030014155.1. Taxonomy (NCBI): domain Eukaryota; kingdom Metazoa; phylum Chordata; class Actinopteri; order Siluriformes; family Bagridae; genus Tachysurus; species Tachysurus vachellii. The sequence continues at coordinate 5,940,541 of NC_083470.1, forward strand.
TTAAGTATCAAAAGTCATTTTTTGATATTTAATGTACTTAAGTATTTGAAGTAAAAGTAAAAAGTCAAATTTCAGTGATTTTCTGTAGGCATAACATCAGGGGCGGTTCTAGGATTTTATCTTTAGGGGTTTTTAGCCCTCAGTGAGAATTTAAAACAAGAAGAGTTTTATGTTATATATTATATGACTACATCGTAAGCCAAAAGTTATGGTGTTATTTAAAAGGGCAAAAGTGGACACCAAAATTTTATGCATGATGTAATGATGTCAATCTTGAATCAGATCAGTTCATGTATGTGTGCATTCTCTACAAACAGTGTGTCCAATGAATGCAGTCATTAATAAAAAATATTCACAAGACAAAGACCAAATCAATAAATGTTATTTTTATTTAGTATTGAATGGATTGTTTGCATTAATATTTTGTTTGTACTACAACTCTGGTAAAAAGAATAGTGACATTTCACTGCTTTTGGTTGCCATCTTTGCGGCTTTCCGCCGATTAACGTTATAGATTTTATAGATTTTGAGGGGGAAGTCGTGGCCTAATAGTTAGAGAGTTTGACTCCTAACCCTAAGGTTGTGGGTTTGAGTCTCGGGCCGGCCACGACTGAGGTGCCCTTGAGCAAGGCACCAAACCCCCCAACTGCTCCCCAGGCGCCGCAGCATACAAATGGCTGCCCACTGCTCCGGGTGTGTGTTCATGGTGTGAGTGTGTTCACTGCTGTGTGTGTGCACTTTGGAAGGGTTAAATGCAGAGAACGAATTCTGAGTATGGGTCACCGTACTTAGCCGTATGTCACGCCACTTCACAGATAAATGTCTCCAGCTCTGACTGCGCGTGCACGCTGCGTGTCCCTGTGCTTCTCCGTAGAGCGTGCGGAGCGTAATGCAATCTAGGAGCAGTGATTCGCCAAACCTCCCTTATTGCAGTCACACACATTTCTTCTTATTTTATTTTGTAGTAACTAGTAACGAAGCTGGGGGGGCACGGTGGCTTAGTGGTTAGCACGTTCCCCGTGACCCGAGGTAGATCGGATAAGCGGTTGAAAATGAATAAAATGAATGAGTAACGAAGATGCTTAGTGGAAATATAGCGGAGTAAAAGTATACATTTTATCTAGGAAATGTAGTGGAGTGAAAGTGAAAGTTGACATAAATTTAAATAGCGAAGTAAAGTACAGATACGTGACATTTCTACTTAAGTACAGTAACGAAGTATTTGTACATTTGTACATTTGTACATTTGTACATCCGTTACATTACAACACTGGTGTATGTGTGTGTGTGTGTGTGTGTGTGTGTGTGTGTGTGTGTGTGTGTTTAATAATTTTAGTTATTTGGTACAAACTGTTAAAATTGTATATTGTTGAAAAATCATGATTGCAAATCTACACACAGAGTCATTAGGGTTTTGTAGGTTTAGCTCTTTCTTCGATGTTCCAGATGGAAGTAAGTTTTTTACAGCAAGTCCATACTGTAGCTTCCAAAACAAGAAGCAATCCAAAATAAGCCAGAGTTTTAAGCCTAGGCAAGATTTAGTCCAAATGAAAACATGACTAAGTCAAGATAGAGCCAAAAAAAATTCAAAATCCCTTTTGAGGTCAAGCTTCTTGGCTTTGTTCATACATTTCACTGTTTTCTTGAAGAAGGAATTATGTCTTGACATAAGGACATAAGGATTTGATGGTTTTTGGGCTCGGTCTTGACTTGACTTATCCAAGAACTGCCTACTGTGACACCATTCATACTATCTATTATACTATATGTTTATTAATCAGTTTCTACACCGATCAGAAGCTTTCGGCCATAAAATGACAGAAAAATAGTTCATTTCTTTTATACCTTGAATAAGAATGAAAAAGCTTGGTAAACAAAGCAAAACCAAGACTTTTTATAATGTATGTTTATGGCATTTGCCAGATGAACTTATTAAGAGCAGCTTACAGAAGCATTTTACATTTATCTCATTTACCGTATTAAACTGAGCAGTCGAGAGACAAGGGCTTCGCTCAAGCGTCCAGCAGTTACATCGTGATTTAAACTCACAACCTTCCACTGAGCTACCACTGCCCTTAATGTCATGTATTGTCTTCTTTTTCAGTTCACATTCAAAATGGAGACCTTTAAAGGAAATGGAGGCACTGGAGAAAGGTCAACATTTAGCATTTAGTATTGATATATCATTCTGATTAAGTAATGTAATAATATTCCATAACACTGAAAAGAGGCATTATTAATATATTATTACTGTAAGTCGTAGTTGGAGGAGAAGGAGGAGGATATATTGATTAATTATAATGTACTGAAATTGTACATCTGCATTGGTATTCAGGATATTCAGGAGAATCTAATCTGCGCTATACCATCAAGGTGTGCTGATGTGTATTGCCCAAGGCAGGATGCCTGTAGGGCACAAATCAGCCACACACTCATTGTTAAACAATACACCAGCCAGAAAAGAGAGCACAGTGCTGTCTGTGCAAAGGGAAACAAGAACATAAAAGCGCAAACGTTCCCCGAGGCGAACTTGTGGACTTTACTTCATACTGTCTACTGTGCATAACGGTTGAGCGTTTATGATGCAGCATGCCTTGTGTTTGATTCCCTCTTCAGGTGTCTGCTTGAATCCAGCTGTGAGAGGCCAGAGCATGCAGAGAACTAACATTAAACCTTCTTACACTCCCTGGACAGATTTATTTATGGAAATTAATGGCAATTACATTGGAAGGGGTTAAAGCAGAGATCACAATAATTGCTGGGAAATTGTTCCACTGCTGTAGATTCAACCTGATGTACGTGTTGGGTTTAAAATAGAAATTCTGCAGAATAGATCGTATTTAAGAATAGCACTTTTCTGGAAAATGTGGGGGGGGCACGGTGGCTTAGTGGTTAGCACGTTCGCCTCACACCTCCAGGGTTGGGTGTTCGATTCCCACCTCCGCCTTGTGTGTGTGGAGTGCATGGTAGGTTGATTGGCATCTCTGGAAAATTGTCCGTAGTGTGTGTGTGTGTGTGCGTGAGTGAATGAGAGTGTGTGTGCCCTGCGATGGGTTGGCACTCCGTCCAGGGTATATCCTGTCTTGATGCCCGATGACGCCTAATATAGGCACAGGCTCCCCGTGACCCGAGAAGTTCAGATAAGCGGTAGAAAATGAGTGAGTGAGTGAGTGAGTGAGTGGAAAATGTACAGTTGAGTTTTTAATTTTATACATATTGTTTTTGGCTTTGGGGGGCACGGTGGCTTAGTGGTTAGCACGTTCGCCTCACACCTCCAGGGTTGGGGGTTCGATTCCCGCCTCCGCCTTGTGTGTGTGGAGTTTGCATGTTCTCCCCATGCCTCGGGGGTTTCCTCCGGGTACTCCGGTTTTCTCCCCCGGTCCAAAGACATGCATGGTAGGTTGATTGGCATCTCTGGAAAATTGTCCATAGTGCGTGATTGCGTGAGTGAATGAGAGTGTGTGTGCCCTGCGATGGGTTGGCACTCCGTCCAGGGTGTATCCTGCCTTGATGCCCGATGACGCCTGAGGCTCCCAGTGACCCGAGGTAGTTCGGATAAGCGGTAGAAAATGAATGAATGAATGAATTTTTTTGGCTTTATTTTTATTTCTTTATTACACACCTTTATTTGTACAAAATTGTCATGTTCGATGTAATTTCTGTGCAAATTCTATGAGATTTTGAACTCAAAATGTCAAAAGTGAAGTGAATAATGTGTAGAAATAAATGATACAATCACCAGGCAAAAATAAATAAAACTGGCGATAACTCAACATATCTTCGTCATTTCTCCACTCGAAAGCTTCGCATCCTTTTTTCACCATTGTGAAACAATTGAAAAGAAAGATTCTGTATATTGGATGCTGAAAATATTCCCAATAGGTGTATTAACACATTGTGGCAAAAAATGTCACCTATTGTGGCTTGTACAATTGGGTGTGATAAATTAAGGAGGCCGTTCAATTGCTGGCTGCTGCATTTTCTGAAAGTAAACAATAGTAAAGTGCCATAACATGAAACTTCAAAAAATGAGCTTACACACATACACAGGGGGATGACGGAGAAGAGGAGAGAGAAGAATAGCTGGAGGGGAAAAAGAGGGAAGGCAGAGGAAAAAGAGCAGTAAACACGCCTGTCAGCAGAATGAGTCCCATACAGAAAAACTCAATTGGATTTTGGGAACGCAGCATAGACACAAGAGGGAACGAGGGAGCAAAACCAAATAAGCATGATAGCAGAGGGAAAGCAAGCTCTGGCACTAGAGATCCCTAACAGTTTTGTGGTATCGAGCCGTACCACTGTGCCCCAATCTGCCACGTCCCGAGATCCAAAATCCAAGCCGATACTACACAGCCGATTTCAAGTGCAATGCTTATGTAAGAAACCAATATTGTAATACCAGAAAAATATATCATGCAGCCAGCAGCAGATTCAGAACATGGGCCATCGTGGCCTCCTGTGGCACAGAGGCTCATTTCAATGCTATTAAGATGCTGAGTGTCTTAACCGAAGCTCTCTGTAGCATAATGAATCAGCAGGCAGAAGAGGAACAGCCCAGAGGGGACGCCATCTTTTTAACCCGCTTTTTAAAATGCATGCTTTCATTCAGGGAGGTCTCGTGAAGTATGGGTAAGCTCAGTGAAATCAGCAAGACTACAGGGTGCAAAGGGGGAAATAAGGGATGAAAGCATTATATTAAGACATGAAGACAACGGGAGAAAGAGTAGGAGAATGTAAGGGATAAAAGATCACAATGCTACTGATGAAGAAAGGCAGTGCAGCAGCTTCATTAGGACCAAAAGCAATGTGATCCCAAAAAAATCCAAAAGCACAATGCTGCTGGAAAAACAGATTTGTATAAACAAAGCCAAACTGAGGAAGGCATCCATGATGGTGGCATTTCTGCCTCACGGCTCCAGGGTCTCGGGTTCAACCCTGAGCTGGGCGTGATTGTCTACATGGAGTTTTCTATGTTCTCCTTTTCTTCACAAAGCCCGTCTATAAGTATGCCAGTATGTGCACTGGTGATGTTTAAATTTCCCATAAGCGTGAATGAGTGTATAACTGTACTGTATGCGTTGTGCCCTAACATGGATTGGCATCACATAGGGTATAATCTCATGGCTCATACCTGCTACTTCCAAGGTACAATAAGTTCCATATTCTCACCATAACAACACGTGAGAGAAAAAGGTGGCTAAAAAAAATCAAACTCAAATAACCACATGTTCTAAAATCCTCCCACCTTCACAGTCAGCTTCTGGTCTCAAAATCCCACACCTCACACAATGCAATCAAGCTCCACTCCATGTGTCCTTAGCATGCTGCTTTGAAAAGAAATGAAAGGTAAAGAGGAGTAAGATAAAACACTGAAATAACAGAAATGGCCACATGAAATTATAAAAGAATTTAAAGACTCTCGGTAGTAGACGTCATTCAGCCTACAGTGAAAGGCTTGATTTTCACTACAAATGAACAGCTTTACTTCTTGTTTCATCATCGTATCTGTAATATCTTGTGTGAAGTCTTGTACTAAGAACATTCACAAATCTATAGACCATAATTGAGTTTCAATCTTATATCACAATGCCTTCCTTACTCCTGAACGCTGCTGTTAAATCTTTCTGGGAGGGTGATACTGAGACTCATTAGGATTATAGCATTACATATTCAGCCATTTATTATTAGATTATGTGGAACCTCTGTAAAAAAAAAAGTCCCAGATACGATCATATATTATATCAAGAACATTAATATAATCCTTTGATTTGCCTAGTAGCTGGAACGACTTCCAGATCGGCTGTTATTGAAAATTAATCATCACCTTCTGCCCAATCAGAATAGTACAGTAAATCCAAATTTGTCTAAATATAATGAACAATAATACACAACTACTTTATTCCAGCTAAGTATAAATGAAATGGTACATTTTTTTCTCTAAAACTGGTCTCACTCCAACTTCCTCGAAAATACTTTTCTAGTCCGCATTACAGAGTTTAAAATTAGAACCTTTTCCAAAAGCCGAAGCGCCACAGCTCTGGTCTCTCAGCCGAAGCTCCGCAGAGGCGAAGCCTCAGTGTTCTGACCTCTCACATCATCACTGCGTTTATCAGACAAGCAAAGGGCTGCTTCGGTGAGATTGTGGATTTAAGCTTCTCTAGTCTTGATGACTCAGGACTGGGCTGGATTTCAGAAGTGCTGCAGCCGGTATCAGTTAAACACCATTAAAACCTTTTTTTTTTCCTCGAAAAATACTTCAGGAGATTACACAGGTTTAATAGAATGTTCTAGCATTTTGATGTGTTTTTTTTTTCCAAGCTTATACTGTACATTTGAAAGTATTTTCATCTAGCACCCTAAAATTTGGTTGTGTATAATCTTCTATAATCTTCTATGTATAAATCTATAATTTTAAGGATCAATTTAAGAAGTGAAAATATAGTAATTAGAAAAGGTTTCGGAAAATGTTCCAAGTACAGAAAAAAATAGAAGAAAAATATATAATAAAATAAATTGCATCTCTTCTTCAGCCTGTTGCTCAGGAAGATCCTGCAAAGGTTAAGAAGCCTACAATAGATCGTTTCTCATTTTTAGATAAAACTCAAAACCTTTCAGGCATTTTTATATAAACCTTTCAAACAGTCTTTTGGATTGTGGCTTTTGTGGATTTGTGATCATTCAGCTACAAGAACGTTAGAAAGATCAGGAACTGATATTGGCTGAAGAGGTTTGAGTTTAGTCGGGATTTCATTTCATGCTAAAGTTGTTCAGCGTTGGTGAGTCAGTCATGGCTCTGTGCAGAGTCATGGCTCTTCAGTTCTTTCACTCCAGCCTTAACAATTCATGTCTTCATGGAGCTTGCTTTGTGCATGGACGCATTGTCACAGCTTACATAAACATTCTATACTGTACAACTGTGTGCTTCCAACATTGTGGCAGCAGTTTAAAGAAAAAACAGATTTGGGTGTGATGGACAGGTGTTAACAAACATTTGGCTATATATTGTTTATATAAGATTTCATAAAAGTGAAGGCAATTTATTTTTATTTTCTAACAGTGCCAGGAAAAAAAAACTGGAACCTGCATCATAAAAAGTATTGACTTTTAAATTCCCCTCAAAATGCCTAGTTTCATTAAAACTGTGTGTATGTGTGTGTGTGTTTGTGTGTGTGTGCGTGTGTGTTTGTGTGTGTGTGTATGTGTGTGTGTGTGAGAGAAATGAGCTACTGATGAGCACTTGAGCTTTGTGTGAGCACTGTATTTGTGAGGGTGAAAATTTATATTAAAATACCGCGATTCTCTTCAAAATGACTGAAAAGGGCAAAGTTTATTTATATTTCTCTGATAGGAGGATTATGAGTAGATGTGATGATGCACAACAAAGGGAAATTATAGCATGGAATTCAAGCCTGTTCCTTTGATGACATAAAAATACATTAATATTTATATCTCTATAATGAATTGCCTCATTGCTAATGAGCTGCTACCACAATTTGAATATTCACCCTAAGCACTGGCAAGTTTTTGCAGCGTTATAAAAGTTCCTTGTTTTATTTTTATGAGAGATGAGATGTTTATGTCTGACTCTTTCTGTGTCTTTGCTGAAGGCTCTGTTGCCTGTGCTCTTTCTTTCTTTCTCTCCCTCGATGCCTGTGTACTGTTTACGTGTTTTAATTTTTTCCCTCCAGCTCATCTCTCTGGCCCTGTAGGTTAATTGTGCTCTGGATCCTCATGCCTTATTGATTAGTAAATGGTTGAGAGTTTTAGGCTAATCTTCATCGACAGCAGTGGTATCCTGGAGCTCCATTATCAGACAGAACCACCGGATTCTTCACTTCACAGAAAAGGCATCTCCATCTAAGGGCATCTCCCTCGATATCCAAACAAACCGCCGTGGGTTCTGGGCCCAGACTTCAGGTCAGTGCTATAGGCCAGGCTTCTTTATAGTGCTGGAGTCAGAATAATCCACCATGGCAAGTGTCATTCCTCTTCTCATAAAGATCATCAATCTCAAGGAGATCACATTCAGTCAGTGACAGGCCCGTCATTCCACATTACTGGACATGAACACACACACGGTCAATGACACGCTCTTGCCCCGAACAGCAAAGTAAATAAGATGCCAGTTTTGTCTCTGAAATCGTGCTGTGAGCTCGAGGTGTTTAAAAATGACATATGAGGATGCAAGCTGTTAAAGGAAAATAATCAACAACAGGATGATGTGATGTGGACTGACATGAGTTACACCCCAAAGGTGTTTATTTTAGCAACAATACATCTCTATGAGTGTTTTACTTTGTGTTATAATACAGAACTTGCCAATGACTACAATTTAATATTTTATTGAATGTTGTGTTCTACTGTAACACAATGAATGTTGTTCACAAAACAAAATAGTTCCTGTAATTACTTTGATTTTCTATTATTCCCTTACCACCCTCTCCTTGATCTCTTGGAATCAATACAACAAAAAATGAGAGACGAGAAAGAAGAGAAAAAAAGCACAGAGCTTTCTTTCCTTCTGGTTGTGAAAAACGTACTGATACCGGAGACAAGTTCTAGGAATGTAATTAAACAAATCTTCACCAGAAAACTTCAGCATATCAACAAACAGACTTTTGAAATTGTCACAGCTCGGGTTCGATTTTCCGGCAGGGAGCTAAACCAGCCACCGTAGAGTTAACTCTCAGTGCCGATCCAAAGCCCGGACAAAATGGGATGGTGCCAAATCTAAAATGCGGACCAAATGATCCACTGTGGTGACCCTAATCAGGGAGCAGCCGAAAGAACAAAACGACAACAACATTTTTATAATATAATTATAAAATATAGTTCTTGGTATAGAAATTACTACGTATTAATCTTAAGTGTATTAACTTATAATAACAATAATTAGTGATCTGAGTTATACAGTAGTAGTCAAGCTTTAATAGACGTTTTAATAGAAAGTCAATCAATATCTTTTGTCCAAGTGGTACTGTGAAATCAATAGCTTTGTGTTATAAGAGTCAATTGTGAATAACTCTGACAAACGTTCTCTATCTTCAGATCCTGATAAAGTAAAAGAACTCTTGCAGGTAAATAAATAAAAAAACATTCATCTTGTTTAGGCCTGACATGCCAAAAGGTAGCGGCACAAAGAAAGATATTCCCATTTATACACATGTACACCTCAGTCAATATAAAGAACATTTACTTTATATATTTTTTCTATAGCAAACACTCATACACTACTATTCCGGCTGCTACTAGACACATTAAATATAATATTTGTGTACTTGTCACTGGCCACTATTTTTGTTGTATCTCTCTTCAGGAGAATCTATATCAACTCCACCCCTGAATCCATCATCAACTCGTGAAGTCATGAAGCAATGTAAAAGAAACAATGCTGAAATTTTTCTGGAAGTAAACCTTACCAATCTATGCTGTAGTCGGTAATAAACTTCATGTCTGATAAGGAAATATTCAGAATAAAATTACTCTGTGATCTGTACAATTAAATTGCTAAGTGTGATAAGTTTACCTACAGTATTAAGGCACAACTACAGTCAAGCAATCTTGCTATACTAATAATGTTAACAGGTGCAGGGAATAAAGTACCTTTAATAACAGTCTCTGAAAATGATTAAAATAACAAGCTAGTAATAAGGAAAATAACATCTTATGAAACCAGATCTACTCATCTGTTTCTTCTCTGGCATAAACATCTCATCAGCTCATCAGCTATCCCCTTGAAACCGTATGTTTAGAGTATAAATCTAGTTTAATTCCAATTTGCGAATCCGCATTCTCACCATAACGTAACATAAAATGTGATTAAAGAAAATAACAGGCATTGTTTTTTGACATCTGGGGAGAAATCATAATAAGGAAGAATATTTGCTTTGTATTAGCATTATTATAGCGCAATTACTATGCAAATTACTGCCATTTTACATGTACTGTATATGATCATCCAAATACAGTATTTGGTATATCAACCAACTCCATCTCCCCTTTGCTAAGCCTCTGCAAGTAGGAATTACATAAAATGCATTACAGTCACTTTCCCTATTGGACATTATTGCCCAAGTCAGCAGTTTTAACAGAAGTATGTCATTAATTCCAGACCTACTTCAAATTGATGGCAGTTTCAGCAGAATGGTCTTGCAAGAGGAACTCGTCCAGATAACACTCTCCCCTCTGTATTTTATTTCCTCTCATTAAAGTCTCAGTCTATTCCTGTTCAAGCTGACCCAGTAACTCTTCCTGTCTTCCATACATATACATCCAAACAGCAGTTTCTCAAATCTTGACAATGCTTCACAAATCACTTGGTTGCCATATGACAGTAATCAAGAACAGGGCATCCTAACAATTAAACATTAAATTGAATATTCTCTTGGACGTGAATGTTCTGTTCTGGCTATTTCTTTTCACCAAATGCTGGTTTTAATTTGTAGATTCATTTTATTAGGTTATTAGCAAAGTGCTGGGTAATAATGCTGGTTTAGTGACTAGAAAATTTAACATTTTTATAGGTCAAGAAGGTCTAAAATGAAAAGAAATTCTGTTTGTGGTATAGTTTTGCACTGCTGGATTGGATTCAGGAGCAGATCATCTCTGCACAATGGTGTAATAGTCAAATAAAAACAAAATTATACTGAAAATATGTCATCAAATATGATATTACAGAGGAAAAACCTGGCATCTCCTAACATCTTATCTCCTAGCATCTTAACTCAGTTGATGGTGTAATGCTAGCCTTAAAAAAAAGTAAGAGGAAAAGTAGAGAAAGTACAATTTAATATTTTTTTCCCCAATGTTGTTCTCATGTGGCCAGGAGATCAAAACACAGATAAAATATGTCAATGCCTCAACACCACGGTAAACAACAGACCACCCCTCCCCCACACCTACAGCTTTACCTCAGGTGTACTGATATGGCCCATTTTCCCCTGACATACTGTACTTTGACCAAGAATAAAGCTTCAGCTCTAATGGCAAACTATTAGAATACCCTAATAAAATGAAGGTTGGTATCCCCTTTTTAAACTAGAAAGACTTGTGTAAGCTGAAAAACAAAATCCTGTCTAGCTGCCATTACTTAGCAGTATAGAGTATGTCTGCTTAGTAGTTAGCAGTGTTGCTAAAATGTCAAAGATTTTCCTGTCAATAACTACGCTACATAAATGTAGCTAGAAATCCAGTCAGGTGGGCTCATATATATATAAATAAATGAACAGACTTTATTATTTTTTAAAAGTTTACTACAGTTTTGTAAACTACTTGTTCACTGAATTATTATGTCTAAACTGAAGATTTCTTGCCCCCCATGTGCAGGAAATCATAGAGAATAGTTCCTAACACTATATTTTCAGAAACAGTTTATTTCTAAAAGCCAAATGTTTATCTGAATTTGGAGCAATTACCAACTTCAACATATTGTTAGCCGCTCAGCGGGAAAGCAAAACATGCACTCCACAAGCTTTTGTATTTGTTAAAATGATCACTTCATCTGTAAAAGGTTTTCTTATTCACAACGGTATTGTTTAAAGTAACAATTTTATGAAAATAAAATGAATAAACAAACGGTATATTGAAATAATGCCTGAAAGATGAATTTACCGAGCCAGTGTTCCCCTGTAATCTTGCCAAATCCCTCTTGGTACGCGGCCCAATCCCTGTAGAAGTTTACAGAGCCGTCTTCTCTGCGCTGGAACACCTGGAGGACAGAAATATGAATATATATAGTAGGTATAAAATTCCACGTGAAGTCTGAAGAATGCAGATCAAGAATGGTGTCACACAAATAGCTATGTACAAGTTAATATATATGATAATAAACACTGAAAGTATAATTAGTGTACGTTAGGCAATGAGAGTACGCTTGTCAATAGAAACGTATAACACTGTTCTTTTTCATGTCTCCCAATGAGATTGAAATTGGTTTTATACAGTAAGATAATTACCATTTATGCATACAGTGTTTGACTTTAGTGAAACTATTTTGTAATAACAATCCAGGTAACTTTTCTAACTTTACATAAACAGTAGTATCATACATTATTATAATCTAACAATGCTCTCATCTGTTACTCCCTTAAAAAAAAAAAGAACTTAATCTAAAAAAAAGTATTTAATGTCATGCTCCAGTTCCTCTGTCTGACCAAGTATACACTTAAAATCTAACCCCTATTTCAGATCAATAAAAATTCAATTCGATTCAGATTTTATTTGTATAGCGTATTTAACAATGGACATTGTCTCAAAGCAGATTTACAGAACATAAAAAAACATAATACAGGAAATGTAATATTATACGAAGATTATTTTAATAAAAAAATTAATATTAGACCTATATTTAAACATGTTTGTACACCAATGAGCAAGCCTGAGGTGACTGAGGTGACTGTGGTGACTGTGGTGAGGAAAAACTCCCTTAGATGGAAGAGGAAGAAACCTTGAGAGGACCAGACTCAAAAGGGAACCTCATCCTATATTTGGGTGACACTGGAGGGTGTGATTATAAATATAACGGTCAAACGTTTGTAGACACTAAACCATCACACCCATTTAGTGTGTCATAGTAAAATGTTTCCACTGAGTTGTAAACACACGATTGTACAGGGTGCTGTAATATTACCCCTCACCCATTTCTCTTTACTGGATCTAATGGGTGTACAATAGTCCAGAGCTGTTCCAGCATGACAACGCCCCTGTGCACAAGAAGACATCACTGAAGATGTGCACTTGAGCGTCCTGCAGAAAACCCTGTTCTCAACCCCACTGAACACCATTTGGATAAAGTGCAACCCGCATCAGATGCCTCCTCAACCAACAGCATCCCCTGACCTCACCAATGCTTGAGGCTGAATGAGCACAAATCATTAAAGCCATGATATAGAATATAGTGGAAAGCCTTATCAGAGGAGTGGAGATTATTATAATAGCTAAAAAGGGACTAAATCTCTAATGGGTGTTCAAGTAGCACATAGAAGTGTGATTGTCAGACGATCAAATAGTGTAATTACATGTCACTGAGTCCTGGACAAAATTTAAAGTGTAATTTAGGCATTAATTGACTGCTGATGCCCTTATAGAAGATTAATCAAGCAAGCAGTGGATCAATGACTGCTGAAAATGCAGGCAAAGGAAAAAAAAAACTGGATAGTATTGAAAATGAGGCAAGGTCATGTGCTCAGCATTGCTCATAAGGATAACACACATCTATACCCACAAACACACCAGGGAACTATATAAATTAAATCCACAATGATGTTGACACATCCTCTGACCTGAATTAGAAATCATAATATTGTCTCTGTGGGTGTGTTTGACAGCGATTGACATCCTCCTACTGAAAGATACTGTCTGTGCTTTAGCACAAGCTTGTTATGGTAGTTTAGCTGTTACTGAAGACATGTTTGTGTGGATGTATAGAGTTGAGCCCAGATCCCACAGTGAGGCCTTGGAGCTGAACCTTGCAAGCATCTTGGATAGCACAACACTTCAGAGACAACATGCGAGCGCTCCATGCTGGTGCTTGGGGCTGCATTTAAAATGAATAGCTGTGGCTTGACTCAGAATAAATCCTCCCTCTCAATCCTCCTCCAATCCACAAAGGAACCAGAGAGATTTTAATTATTCACCGTAATCTCTGTAACTACTTATCGAGTCACCTTTCAGAAGCCTTAACTCTAAATCTTCATTGCACCTTGAGTACAGACCTATTAAAATACAGCAAAAATCCTGTGTTCTAATAAATATTTCATAAGATAAGCATATCCCTACCAGGGCAGCATAGACTGGCTTTAATTTAAAAAGCGATAAGATGTTAAATTAAAAACAGAAAGCATTGCCTGGCATGAGCTCGAGCACCCCTGAATTTAGAGATGAATGTCTGTGAATGAAAGGTGTAGCTTTGGGTAATATCTCTACAGCAAACCTGCTGACTTTATCATCTCATATACTGGGTAAACGAAAAAGAAAAACCACACAAACGTTATAATGGCATTAGATGGAGTCAGAGTGGGTGTGTGATGATATGTGCTTCAGTTTCTCTTCATATCCACCATAAATCTGCTTCAGCCTTCACATGGTGCGTCCACAAAGCAATTTCTCTTCCTATAATGAATGTCCACTGGCAGCAGAGCACACAATAGCTGACACTAGTCCTTCAGTTCAGATGAGTTCAGCAGCAGATTACACTGCTTGGCCATGTACGCCAGCCCACTTTTGTCTAAACTCTATAACACAGAGGGACGACCTTGCTGAATTACAGAATAATGGTTGTAAAAAGTTGTCTGAGGGTGTGGATTCAACATATGCATGTTTAACTCCTCAATAGCAGTGTGCAGCTGTGGATACTGTATATGTGTGGCTCCACATGTTGTTCTTTTCATTTGATTCTCCTGTTTATCCACATTGTTAGACTTTAATTTTGGTGCATTTCAGTTGGTAAGTAGCATGAATTAAAGCTATAAGCGATTAACTCTCATGCATGCATTACAATGACGGCATAACAGAAAAGTGTAATCTTGGGCATGATCTATAAAAAGGTGACAAAAGCAATAGGATGAAATCCATTATGTTCCATAAATAATTTCACCCAGTATTAATAATATTCACAAATAATTACCACTCAGTGTAATCTCTTAACACGAAGGGTTAGTTGCTAAGCAACATACCATGCGAAAATTATGGCTTATGTATGTAAGTGTATATAGAATTAACCTCTATTATCTAATCAGCTTTTAGAGCCAAAACTCAATATTTTTTAATGCAATTAGAAAATATTCACTAATAAATCAATTAAGTATAAGCATAACCATGTTTATGTCATTTTAAGTAATAAGTATTGTAAACCTTGTTAGTGTTTTAAAGATATGCTTAATTTATATGGAATTAATGTTACTTATCATGACTGTAATTCATTAATGCATAAAGCAGAATATTATACTGATTGATATATTATTAATGCGCATGCAAAGCAGAGCAGCGTTACGCTTACCAAGCTGAAGTGTTTTATCCCTCACAAACCACAATAATTAGCCCGTGAGTATGATTTATATTTATAAAACAATGACTTTTTAACCATTTCTAAGTACAGAAAGCTTCACCATATTACATTGTATACAGGTTTGATTACAGGTATTTCTTTGCAAAATAATAACATATAATTGTTGATTTAATAATTATTTACATTTACAGCATTTAGCAGACGCCCTTATCCAGAGAAACTTACATTTTTATCTAATTTTTATACACTTGAGCAATTGAGGGTTGAGGGCCTTGCTCAGGGGCCCAGCAGTGGGAACCTGGTGGACGTAGGAAACGAACTCACAACCTTCCAATTGGTAGCCCAACACTTTAACCACTAGGCTACCACATCCCTATTCCCTAAAAATTATATGTGTAAAAATGGGTATAAATCTTACATTATGTGGATATGTACATAACGTACAATAACGTATTATCTAGAATTTTACAAGATTTTCCTTGATCAGCTGTTGTTGTAGAAAATTAATCAACATTTGTTGACCAATCAGAGTCATTCAATAAATCAAAAGCACTTGGGTATAATATAAAATATAACATGTTAGGTAACAGTTATGTTAGTTATTGCTACAATCATTATATAATGGTTAATAAATGTAATAGCTAAGTAATGTAATAATGTACCTTTATTGTAAAGTGTTACCTTTAAAAGTTAAGATGTGCACTATTGAGAGTGTGCGGCTGCAGCAGAGATCTTCATTTGTTTGGGGTGTTATTGGCCAATAGTAGGTTTGGTTTCATATAACTGCCAACCAAATACAAAAGGGAAAAAAAAACCTGCTGCTAAAATGACAGGAAAACAAAGCATGTGCTTCTTTTGTTTTCCCCAGCAGGCTGCTCCTATAGACAGGAAGGTACAGCAGTGAGAGGATAACAATCTACTGCAATGACAAATACCACAGCCAGTGAGCACCGAGAGCAGGTCGCATTCGTCAACACGTCAATCAACTCAGCTCCGCCTTCTCTGTACGGGGTCCAGAAGTGGTCCAGAGAGCAATGAAAAAGTGAGTATGCCCACAGCTACACTGCTAGGTCCTATCTGACTCAATAGTGCAGTTATTGTCTGCTGAACTACTGCAGGCCTCCTGTAAGACAGCGAGAAACACACGCTCAGTGACTGCAGTGATCGATCCACTTTATTAAATGAGCATAGCCCCAAAATCTAGCAATTCTAGAGATATATATTTTAAAATGAAAGCATTGCTGTCTTTTCTTTTCAATTCACAGCCTCTATATAGTTCCTTACACCATCCAAATCATGCACATCCATCAATGACAGCATTGGACCATGAAAACAGAAACTTTAACATCAGATGTGGTAGCTCAGTGGGTAAGGTGTTTGCCTACAGACAGGGAGGTCATAATTTAAAACCCCAGGTCCACTTTTCTGCCCCTGCTGGTCCCCTGAGCAAGGCCTTTAACCCTCAATTGCTCAGTTGTATAAAATTAGATAAAAATGTATGTCGTTCTGAATAAGGGCTTCTTCAGAACCTCCTCTGTAGATTTCTGACCCTTGGTTGTTTACACCATTGACACAGTGGATAGACACTTTAACTCTTCTTTCCAACCACCAAATGCAACGTTCCAAATGACTGAGGAGGAGACAGACACAATCAGTTCCTGTCTAATCTTATATAATCCTTTGAATTTAAGCAGGTGCTATTCTTCAGTCCAACTACTATGTTTTGACAGTGTGAGAGGCTTTGCATCACGCTTTTAAAATCAAAAGAACAAACTGTTTTTATACTCTGCTAATACAAAATTTTTTCTGCCATTAAAATAAAAGACTTAGTAATGGCACTAATCAATAGCATGGTAGGAATGAACAGTAGTCTAGAATTCACACTGAGGCAAGTGCAGCATGACAGCATCCATTTGGGCATTTAATTCTGACTGTGAACATGAGTAATCAAATAATGGAAGGGGAGAGAGAGAGAGAGAGAGAGAGAGAGAGAGAGAGAGAGAGAGAGAGAGAGATTAATTATCGTCATTCTTTAAATCTGTCATTAATATATCGAAACAAAGCAGTGCAACAGGCGGAGTCAAATTTTCTATCTACAAAATACTAAGGAACTTCTAATTTAATTTAAGAAACACATGTACCTCCTTCTAACCAACATGATCTTCTGAATAACACTTAAGTCAGTAGTAAGTGTAGAGATTTGTGGAACATCTGCATTAAATCCTCAGTATGCACTTGTTTCCCACAGACTAAATGTAGTTAGTCTTACATAGTTTTTGCACTGCAGACCCCCGTCCCCCCGTCCCCCCGTCCCCCCGTCAGTTCTGTGGCTGCTCTTGTTGTCTCTTAAACTGCTGGAGAATAGCTAAAAATAGCATCCAACATTTTCTCTGCCTTCCTTTGGGGCAGATGTGTAGAGAATGCAACATGAAAAAAAGGTACATAGCTATTAAGATAGATAGACAGGCAGACACACACACGCGCACACACACACTTCAAAAAACCCGGCTTACACAGGCCGCTGAGTCACTGCACACCTAATCATCTCAGGCTCTTAATCCAGCACAGGAAACTGGAGATAGCACATTCTGAAATGTTGCATGCCACTGACGTGAAGACCCATGCCAGCTCATTTCCTTTCACGTTATGGAGTGTCCTTATCCGGCACGTCCAATAACTCCATTCCCTACAAAAGAGCTTCCACTTTACATTGCGCTCTCCATCACTCTTTAATCACTGCAGAAAACCTACACAGAGACACGGTAACAGTTATCGTAACCGTTAAGACTCTGACTTCAGTGCTGTCCATCACTCTGCATGATTTCTAATTACAAACGTCAGTTGGAGAGTTTAACAGCATTAAAACTCCAAGAAGAACATGGCAAAGAACAGAGGGATTAATATACCCTCAGTGCAATCTGTAAATACTTGTTAATTATGTAATATGCAGTCTGTGCAATTAGATTGAAGAGGGAAAAGCGGCCAGACGAAATCATCGGAACCATCTGCAACCCATTAGCAATTAAACACCCTGCTAATGGGATTCAAATTGAATCGTGACAATGGACTTTTGCAGCTCCTCTACCAGCAAATCGCAGAAATCCAGTCGAGGTTATCGAGGATTATCCAGATAGCATCTGAGGTGAACAGCTACAGATTCCATCCGTGTCTCTTCGGCGTATTTCCACACAGCACTTAACACTCTGCACCTACATTTGTCACATAAATGGCCACTGAGGGCACGCAGAAGACAAACTGAGTAAAAACAGTCATATCGCAGCTAGGCTCATACTCCAGCCTGGACTCCTGAGGCAGCAAGACCTTTCTGCGTTCTTTATTAGTGCATATCCACAGCCATGTTTTGTCTTTAAGACATAGCGAGTGTGTTCTAGCTTACGGAGTTATACCCTCTCAGTATGAAGGTTAACACGACCCTGCTTACCGTTCAAGCTAATATAAAGACAGCTATTTTCTTTTGGAATGTATCCAAGACAAACCTTTAACTATTTGGTTAAAGAAGGGTTGGATTTTCTTTTTTACATTAAATGTTGCCTAATGTACACTATATGTTTAAAAGTATATGGACGCCTGACCATGTAGCCCATATTTGGGCCTCACATAAGATGCTGCCACCAATGTTTAAGCACACGGTTGTATAAGATCTCTGTAATGTCCGATCTCTATGCAGGCCAATCTCGAGTTTATCCGTACACCTTGTTGAGTATTTTTTTTTCCTACAAAAAAAACTCTAATGTTTAAGGCTAGGGTGTGCTCTCATTTAAGGAGGCAGCCCGTTTAAGGAGGCAGGTGCTGGAAATGGTTATTAATCATCGATATTTAATGGTAAAACTTTTATTTAAACTCTTCTTTAATTGCTTATTTTAACTCACATTAAAGGTGCAACAACTACTACTACTATTATTATCTACTACAGAGGTATAGCAATTCATGAGAGAACCAACATCAATCAGAGAACCATCCATCAATACACACACCACTAACTTCTCAACCTTTTAGTCCCTTTTTGAAAAATGTTCCATTGCGAAAATAACTAAATCAAATGGAAAACATCCTAAAATACAAACACTGGCAAACAAGCTAGGTGTGGAAACATCCATACTCTGAATCTTTAAAGTCTTGGTCTAATTGGTCTGGTTTGTACTTTGCCTTGATTTTGATTGACATAATGTCTTGACTTCGCCATGGGATGTTAATAGGAGGTTAGGTACCTTTGAGTCATTTTCACATCATAATTAAAATTCAGGTTTAATCATCTCTCACTAGGCCAGATTTTTTTGGATTATTCAATGGTTAGAGATATAAAAAAAATTATTATACATACACACAATAAACCATTTTTCCATACTTGAATCATACACTTTCAGAAGCAATATAGAGAGAGATCTACATGTTGTTATAGTCCATCCTTTTGGGTTTATGCAAATAGCTCAAGGTCTGTCAATCCTTAATGTCTTGGGATTAATGGAGCTGCTGAAAGGTGACAGCGGGAGCTGGTGTTGGATAATGAAGTTGGACAGCAGTAATGTCCTCAAGGCCTCCAGCTTTACTGGGTAGAGAATAAAGCAAAATGTATGCTTTAAAGGAAACTATATTTATTGTGAATTCTATTCAGACTTTATTCACAACCATATAAAGTGCCAAGTCCTGCTGAGTTTGAAAAGAATCCCAGGGAGCTTTCAAACTCTAGGAAACTCTGAGTGTTTGTTTGGCACTTTTACTCAAACACGACACAAAGTGAATGCTGTCATACTTCTGACCAAGCATTTGTGCAATTCCCTTTATGGTGAATATTTCAGTAGAGGCAACTTCCCTCTAGTCACATAGGCATCTGATATAAATAAAGGATTTCTCTTCCTTTGACCAAAAAACAGTCATGACATCAATAATACAATATTGTCTTGCGATTGGAATAAATTCTGTCACTCTGTTAACTGTGCAGCTTAAAATATAAGGATGATTATCACTTTGAAGCGAGCTGACAATAACATCGAGGCTATAATTGCAACCTAATAGTATTTTCTGAGTGATCGGTTGCAAGGCTGTCTGATTAAGTATGCAGCGTTCAGTCATTTTAAAGTAACCCTAAACTACGTTCTTGCTATTCCGGCTTCGAGAATATAAATAGAGCAATTCCACAAATCCTTAGAGCTTCAGACCTTTAGTGGTCATGCAAAATTCAAACCACAGAGATGGAAAAAGAAAAGGAGAGGTAGGTTTCTCTCTCTAGTATTAATGTTCCTTCAATCTCTCATCATCTTTAAACATTCCTGCAAAAATTTTGTACCCTTTTTCCTCCCTTCCACCATCTCAGAGATTTGAGTGCAGGAAAAAATACACTAAAAAGGAGGTTGGACCCGGGGACAGCAGGCGAGGACGTCTTCTTTCAAAGAGTTTCACGTCTCCTGTCTCTATTAAAAGATAAAATGTTTAGGATTAGGAAGATTGATGTGATTTCTTTGACTGCCATGGACTTCCTCTGAACACACAAGACATTTCACGGTGCTTCAATTTATACGCCGATGCTTTATTGCTTTACTCTTATTGCTGTATCTTGTCATTTCAAGAGATTCCTGTATCAGGACCAGTTTCGTTGATTCCTGTTTCTCAAAATATCTTTGGATTATAGTCAAAGCCAAATTTTAAAAACAGAAATGTTTTTTTTTTTTGCTACTTTTAGCATTATTGCAACCTCAACATATTTTATTTGTAATAACCTTTTCAGAATCGGGAAAGAAAAACACAAGTGTGTGTAATCAAGTACGAGTACATATAGCAAAGAAGCTAAAAAGCAATTTAGCTTAGACTTAGTGAAACCTGTAATGTAGAGCATTATGATTTTACCCCTTGTATGTTGTTCGGGTCTGTGGGACCCATATTCATAAACATCAATAGTTTGGAAAACTTTGCTTCCTTGTAAATTTGTTGATTTTTTCCCACTCATAACTTGATTAAATTTGATTTTCTTTTTTTATTACATTTTATTAAAAAACAACAAAAAGCAAGTAGCACTTTAATTTAAAAAATGTGATGTAATAAAGGTAAAGGGCAAATATTAACCATATATGCTGTTTATATTGCTTGTAATTGGGATGAAGTAAACATCTGTAGAGTATTTTAGCATAAAATTTTTGATTGTGTCGAATTAAAAACCCAAAAAATACAGCGGGTCCACCAGACCCATGAACACTGGCTGAGTAACAAAAATACGAACATGCAAGGGTTAATTATTGCTTAACACTTTATTTGGCCTGAGGGCATTTCACTTATAATAAATAAAACAACAAACCTTTAAAACAAACCAGTAAATTGAAGCATAAAGTAATCAGAAGTTGCCAGAAAGAGACTGAAAAGGAAACGTTATGTGACCCTCGTTGTTAAATGAGCTTTAAAGCTTCAACTGTCAGCTCCATATCCCCAAGTGCAGCAGGAGACTATTAGCACGGCTCAGCAGAAGCATCAACCTGACACGAACGCAGCGTGTCACTGTGTGAAAGAATCTCCTGAAACTTGGATCATCACAAAGTTGGGAAAAAAAAAAAGACAGAAGTCAAAGTACAAAAAAAAAAAAAAAAAAACCTTTGCAACACCCTTCACATCCTATGCAAACACATCCCATTAAAAATAAAGGCTTTTGCTCCGGATCTGTGTGATCGTTGACGCCACTTCGCTCTCGCTACTCTCAGGCTTTATAAAGCTGAGATCTGATCATTTCGTTCACAGCCTGCAGACAGTGACAAACAAAATCCAAACTGAGTCAGGATTGTCACTCTTTACCAAGCGGCATTATAACTGAGAGAAAAGCCTTGAAGATGAAGCTCACATAATAAAGCTGTGTAGCACTACAGCAGCTAGATATGGGATCCAGAATACTGTATGTGTTGACACACTGGTCATTAATTAGTCCTCAAGTCAAAGTGTCAAATGTTTTCATAATTATACATTCACGTTAGCAAGTGACAAAATAACAGGTAACCACTGATTTCCTGTGTAGGTTGCACAACGCGTAGCCATGCTATCAGTGACGGTGGTAAACGACAAAGAAATAGAACAACATTTGAAGTTATGGCTTCTCAATTCTTTGCAAATTAGATATGATGAATAATTCCTCTGACCATTAACTCTCATTTACTGTTAAAGTAAAAAAAAAATAAAAAAAACAGCTGTCATATATTTGACATCCTCTTCTGAAATGTCTATAGGAAACATTGTTTTTTTTCTTGTCTGAATAGTGACTACATAGAAATTAGAAAAACAGAATGAAGGAATGATGTAACAGCGCCAGTTGGAATCCATGTCATGAAGTATTCGGACATTCTATGAGGAGATGCCAACTACATGTGGTCTTTGAGAACGACAACCTCCCAGTCAATACACAATCGTTGGACTGTATATTTATAATCACACCATTCAGTGTCACCCAATTGAGAATGAGGTTCCCTTTTGAGTATGGTTTCTCTTAAGGTTTCTTCCTCTTCCATCTAAGGGAGTTCTTCCTCACCACCGTCACCTCAGGCTTGCTCACGTTTAAATATATATAAGTCTAATATTAATCTTAAACTTTTGTCTAATATTAAAATTTGCATAATATTACTGTTAGGTGGGGGGGCACGGTGGCTTAGTGGTTAGCACGTTCGCCTCACACCTCCAGGGTTGGGGGTTCGATTCCCGCCTCCGCCTTGTGTGTGTGGAGTTTGCATGTTCTCCCCGTGCCTTGGGGGTTTCCTCCGGGTACTCCGGTTTCCTCCCCCGGTCCAAAGACATGCATGGTAGGTTGATTGGCATCTCTGGAAAAATTGTCCGTAGTGTGTGATTGCGTGAGTGAATGAGAGTGTGTGTGTGTGCCCTGCGATGGGTTGGCACTCCGTACAGGGTGTATCCCGCCTTGATGCCCAATGACGCCTGAGATAGGCACAGGCTCCCCGTGACCCTGTTAGGACTCTGCCCGGACTCTGGCCACGTGCATTTGTTTATGTTCTTCGTCACGTGTCTGCCCCGCCTTTGTCTGCTCCTCCCACTTCTACACACCTGCTTCCCATTGTCATTTCCTTTGTCTATTTAACTGTGCCACGTTGCCTTGTGCAGTGCGGAATCTACTATTGTTTTGTCCTGTCTTTAGTCCGTGTCCTGTTTAGTGTCCTTGTGTTATTAAACCCCGTTTGTTTTGCTATCCTGCGTTTGGGTCCGTTTCTGTCCCGCGTCATGACAATTACATTATTCGTATTATGTTTTTTTTATGTTCTGTACAGCTGCTTTGAGACAATGTCCATGGTTAAACGTGCTATACAAATAAAATTTAATTGAATTAAATGGACAGTGAATGATGTTTATTCTCCAGAGATCAGTTAAGCATTAAAAGTTAGCTATTCACCATTCAGACATGTTTGCTACACTACAGTGCCAAACGTACATGGACTCCTGACCATCACTGAACATCAATGTTGGATAAAATGTCTTTGTGAGCTGTAGTGTTGCAATTTCCCATCACTGGAACAAAGGGATATGAACCTGTTCCAGCATGACAATGTTCCACCTGTGCACAAAGCAAACTCCATGAAGACATGGTTTTTCAGGATTAGAGTAGAAGAACTCTCCAGCACAGACCCCTGACTCTGACTCAACCCCATTTAACACCTTTGGGATAAATCGGAACATCATCTGAACTCCAGACCTCAGCAGCCGACATCAATGTCTGATCTCGCTAAAGTTCTTGTAGCTGAATGAACACAAATCCCCACAAACACTCCTCAACATCTAGTGGAAAGTCTTCCTAAAATTGTGGAGCATACTGTATTATAACAGCAAAGGGTAACTAAATCTACAGTGGGACTTTTAAAAAGGATGTATGATGGTCTGGCTTCCACAAACCATGTAGTTTGGCCATGTATTGTAACATGATCCTACTGTAGGGAGCAAGGAATTAAAATATTTCAATTAACAGTAGTCGGTAAATACAACCGTTTTTTTTTTCTTGAAATTGTAAACACATACGTGACACCTATGTGCAATAAATTATACAAAATTAAATAATTGGTTGACACACACAGTTATGTAGCAGAACCTTTAAAGAACTGAAAAACTGGAAAAAAAAATGAAGGTTTCTCCAGGGTTCCTTGCATTCGAATTCACTCGTAAGCTTAAATATTCGGAGGCCTTTTTTCTTCTTCGAGTGCACGCATTACATTACGTAACCTTAATGTTAAACGATTTGCAGTTTTACTTCTGCTTGTCATACTGTATGGTGCTCTATTTTTCACTGCTCTGGAATGATTGCAGAAGTTCTGTTCTTGGTTGATTGAAGAAATATACAATCAGTCAGACAGCTAGGTTGTCGTTTTTAGCAAATACTCCCAACTGTGCTCCGGTTTGACATTTAGACTTTGCGTACGATGGAAAAGTTATTTTACATGACGTCAGGAAATGTTCCAGGTCGCCTTCAGAAGCGATGTTTATTAGTAATAGTGGTATTAATAGACATAGAGCTATAAAAAATGTTCCATGCCTGCATTTATTCTCAGCACTAGTCATATGTGCTAAGCTGCAGTGTGAAACAAAACACTGAATTGACATGCCTTATATATACAGTAGACAAGTCATTTGAAGAAGCTTTTTGTCTTATAAAAGTGTATTTGGCTCTAAATTTCCTGACTTTACTGAATATGTGCTCGAGGCAGTAGTTTAAAGCGGCAGCAGCTTAGCAAGCAGAAGGTGCTGTACATCTTGGGGGTTTATAGTCACATTAAAAGTGTTTTTTTTTGTCTATAGTTCAGGGAATGTGATAGTGGGTTATTTACAAATATTATAAAGCACTACTTTGACATTTCTGAAGCTTTATTTCTCCAAGTCTCTCGAGCACTTGTTGATTTGTGGAGGTTTTGCTGCCGTAGTTTTTAGAGACTGCACCTGTGTACATACTGAGGCAGAACAGGGCCATTATGGCAGACATGTCTGACAGCCACAGCTGTTCCACAGATGTTTATACATCTGATTTTGGCAGCAAAAGTATCTGCTCCAATTAACCACTGTTTGTTACAGAGATGTACTGCTTTTTAATGAATTTTGTTCATCTTTCTGTATTTCTTGCAGCAAAAGTAACTTAAAATGAAGTATCAAGAGGAGGAACGTGAAGGAAAAAAACAGTCTGATGATGTTTCATTTGCATGAGTTTGATAAACAGAGCTTTGACCTGAAGGGTGTGTATGCTAGACAACTAGGAAGTCCCATTCCATTTTTCTAAACAATCTTCACCACCTCCCTCCTTCCCTCACTTCCTTCTCCATCTTCTCTCTCTCGTCTGTTGTCTGAACTCAATCTGCTCCTCTCCAGCTTACCCTCATCAGCAAAAATGCTGGAGGCCAGAGATGATGAATAGAGACATTGCAACTATTAATTTCTCATAACAGATCCATTCTTGCTTCTCAGGATCCCACTGGTGTTGATGGGCTTGGGAGGGGGAAAAAATAAGGCCAATACATTCTCAGACTAAAGCAAATCTGACTAAATTGAGAGCTTTGTCCTGCATCGGACATGACGGGTGTCAGGACTCAGCCCGGACTTTTTGGCCATGTGCATTTGTTGTCGTTCCTTGCCTCGTGTCTGCCCCGCCTTTGTCTGCTCCTCCCTGTCGTCACACCTGATCCATATTGTGTCATCATTGTCTTTTATATTTAAGTGAGCCGCGTTGCCGATGGCAGCGCGGAATCATTAGTTACGTTTAACCCTCGTCATGTCTAGTCTATGTTAAGTGTCGTCATTCGTATTGTCTCAGTTATCGTCATTTGTGTCTTTGTCGTCATTATTTATTAAACCCCTTTCATTTGAAGCTATCCTGCGTACGGGTCTGTCTCCTTCCATCCAGGTTGTGACAACGGGAAGGGCGAAAATATGTTTTTAATCGTTCACGTTCTCTTGTTGCATGATGATGTCATGGCAGATCTCTTTGTATAGTGAAATGTTGAAATTATTTTGTGTTAAAAATGTTGAAATGAACAAGTTCCAAGGATAGAAGTAAGCATTGCATACCAGTGTAATTTATTCAAAATAGCTCTGCAGTAATGATACGTGTACTGTATCATTTACTCATATACTTCCTCTCTCAGATACTAACCTCCAATACCAAAAGCTACTATGTGACACAAGTCTAGTGTAAATCATCGCACTAATAAACCAACAACATAAAATGTCAGCAAACTGGAAATATTACACCATTAATGATAGCCCTCAAAGCAAAGCAGTGTGTATAATGTGAGTGAGTGAGTGAGTGACATACGGCTAAGTACGGTGACCCATACTCAGAATTCATTCTCTGCATTTAACCCATCCAAAGTGCACACACACAGCAGTGAACACACACACCGTGAACACACACCCGGAGCAGCGGGCAGCAGGGGGGGATTTGGTGCCTTGCTCAAGGGCACGTTAGTCGTGGTATTGCCGGCCCGAGACTCGAACCCACAACCTTAGGATTAGGAGTCAAACTCTCTAACCATTAGGCCACGACTTCCCCTTATGTGCTATAATATAACACCAAAAAGAGAAACCTAAACATCTTCCTTCAATACAAAGCCTTTAAACATTTTTAACAGAGGGCACAAAGCTGCCGACCTGAGCATGCACAATAGTATCAGTGAGCTTGATCATTAAACTGTAGCATAGGAGAACTTCAATTCTGTGAGCACTGAGCACTAACACCTGTGCACATCCCTTTTCCTCACTCTAACACTTTAGTTGTGAGTCAAGGTGCAATTCATTGCAACTTGCATTTATTTTTAATGACTATGCTCTCTGATATTCCTCTGTGAGCTCAGGTCAGCCACCCTCACACTCTCTAAAGATAAAGACACCATTAAAACACTATAACTTCTTCTAAACTTAACTAAACACAAGGAATTCACTGTTATCATAACACAGCAGCAACCTACATATAGTGTACCAAACATCATGTACTCATAATCATACACAGTCTAAAAAATCCCATATATCATAAAGCAATATGAATCAAACAAGAAGTGTTTTTAAAATTTTTGATACCTGAAAAAATGGTGTTGGAGAAAAAATTCTCCAACACATTCAAAGCTGCTTTGTTATTGGTGTACGACGAATTGGGGGGAAGTCGTGGCTTAATGGTTAGAGAGTTTGACTCCTAACCCTAAGGTTGTGGGTTCGAGTCTCGGGCCGGCAATACCACGACTGAGGTGCCCTTGAGCAAGGCACCGAACCCCCCCAACTGCTCCCCGGGTGCCGCAGCATAAATGGCTGCCCACTGCTCCGGATGTGTGTTCACGGTGTGTGTGTGTTCACTGCTGTGTGTGTGCACTTTGGATGGGTTAAATGCAGAGAACGAATTCTGAGTATGGGTCACCGTACTTAGCTGTATGTCACGCGACGTCAGTGGATTTATACAAGAGATTTCAAGCCCATGAATTTCCTTACATAATGACTGACATTAAAACGACTAAAATGTAAGCAAATGCTATCTAGATATCTATGTTTCATTTTTACAGACTACCGGAACTTGGCGTACGTCAGAGACACCACGAGACTGCATATTGCCATGTCATTTCTATGCTCGGTCTCTCTAAGGCTCCACAAAACGGTCCTGCTGGCATGTTAAACCCTTGGCTAGCACCTGTTCCAACAGCTATTTAGGGTCTTTGGTGGGAATCTGGGGTTAACGTGGCTCTCTCAACAGATTATCTCCTCAGTGTAATAACCAAATAGAAATGGTGTAAAGCAAGAAATCAAAAAATATCTGTAGCAGCATTGTTCTGATAATCAAGCTAAGTGTGTTTGGTACGTTTTGTGGGTGGATTATTCTAAAAATTAACTATGGACACATCTATCCATTTAACTCCCTTTCAGTAGGTTTTAGGTCATCAGCCTACACTCTATTCAGATGAGATAGAAGCAAGTTATATAAGCACAGTGGATTACTAGTTTTAGAAAATGCTTGAATTTTATAAATCTCACATACACACACATACACATACACACACACCAGCTTCTGTGGTGGCCCATCCATAAAGGATGCTTATCACCAGGTCGACTATTGCTTCCCACTTGGTACTTTTCACTGTTATCTACATTACATGGCTTGGATCCAAGGTTTTTATGGACACCTGACCATTACATTCATATGTGCTTCTTGAGCATCCCATTCTAGAATTCCAGTTGGAGGCCACGTTCACACTGCAGGTAAAAGTGGCCCAAATCTGATTTTTTTGGGGTCAAGTGACCAGGTCAGACTTCTTCAGGAGTAATGTGAACACTCAAATCTAGCCCAGATCTGATTTTTTCAAATCAGATTCAGACCACTTCCATATGTGGTCCTGAATCAGACCCAAATCTGATTTTTTCCAATGTGGCCGCAGTGTGAACAACCGAGGCGGATTTGATGCGACTTTTACGTCAATCTACATCGACATTCGTCACAATTATGCGCCGGCGAGTACGCACACAAACGTGACTACGCCTACAGAATGGATCAAATAATCAAATTTTTCAAAACACTGCGTCTCTGTGCTGCCATTACACAAACATTTAGAAAGAAAAGCGAAAATGCTTACTTCCTCCATAACCTTGCTAACTTTAGCGCAACGGCGTGCTGCGTGTGACGTCATTGTTATTGTTCGTTTGCGCATGCGGGTCAGTTCGAAACAGCAAACAGTTCACACTGGTATCTGATATAGGCCACATTTTAAAAGGTAATGTGAACAGCCAAACAAAAAAAATCAGATCTGAGCAAAATATCCGAATTGAGCATTAAGACTTGCAGTGTGAACGCGGCCTTAGAATAATCTCCACTCTTCATGGAAGGCTTTTCACCAGATTGTGGATTGTGGCTGTGGGGATTTGTGCTCATTCAGCCACAAGAGAATTAGTGAGATCAGGCACTGATGTCAGGTGAGGAGGCCTGGGGTTCAGCTGCTGTTCCAGTTCAGATGTTCAGTTTTCACTCCAAAAGTGGCTAACCATTCCTTCATGGAGCTCATTCTGTGCACATGGACATTACCATACTGGAACACATTGTCATCCTGTTCGGCTTTTAGCTCCAGTGAAGGAAAATTTTAATGTTACAGCATCTTGTGCAATTGTGTGTAAACAAATTTGGGTCAAGAATTTAGGAAAAAACTACATGTAGGTGTGAAGGTCAGATGTCTACACATCTTCTGCTGTCCAAAAGATTGAGACCATGTTCTGGGATTTTTATATCAAACTTTTTTATAGCAAATTGGAGCAAAATTGGAGAAAATCAGGATTTTGAAATCTCATTCATTCATTCATTCATTTTCTACCGCTTATCCAAACTACCTCGGGTCACGGGGAGCCTGTGCCTATCTCAGGCGTCATCTTGCATCAAGGCAGGATACACCCTGGACGGAGTGCCAACCCATCACAGGGCACACACACACTCTCATTCACTCACGCAATCACACACTACGGACAATTTTCCAGAGATGCCAATCAACCTACCATGCATGTCTTTGGACTGGGGGAGGAAACCGGAGTACCCGGAGGAAACCCCCGAGGCACGGGGAGAACATGCACACACTCCACACACACAAGGCGGAGGCGGGAATCGAACCCCCAACCCTGGAGGTGTGAGGCGAACGTACTAACCACTAAGCCACCGTGCCCCCCAATTTTGAAATTTATAATACAAAAAAGAAAATGTTGGAAAAGGAAATCTTGATCAATTGATATTTAAGATGTCACACAGATTTTATGAGTCTTATCCTTACCACTGCAGCGCGTGTTCAGATGGCATGCTGACGGATTTGATCTGACGCAAATCATCAGATTTTACACAAACTTGTAAAGTCGGTGACATCTCAAGTGTACTGTCATTCAAGTTGTTGCTGATAATATGTAATTTTCACAACTTTCAGTAATATTAAACAGAATACCACATTTTCAGAAGCATTTTCCACAACGATTTAAGACTTTTGGTCCCCTGCAGCATTTCAGTTGACTGAACCACCAATAACTCAAAAAATTACTGTAGTAGAGCCAATCAACGTAGCCAATGAAAAATAACCCAGCACTAAATAGCACTGATATATCATTAAGATTTAAGTCTTTTAAGGATTAAAAATGTGCAACATGTTGGTCTGCTTCCTGGTAAACATTGAAAGCACAGTTTAAAGTCACTCCTTTAGCAAAACCTCATTATAAAGATCTCCATGACCAAACAAAGGATTCGATAATCAGAGAACCAGGCCTCACCGTCCAGCCACCTCCTTCTGTGCTCATGTCGCAGTAAACCTGAAAGCCTGTGGGAAAGTGTATGGGAAAGATGGAGTAGATCCCATCTTCACGCTGTCCACTAGCATAGATGTCACTGCAGTCTCTTGGTCGTCCTGCAAAAAAAAAAAAAAAAGCACCAAGATCATCAAACCTCCACCAAACACTATCTTATAAGAAGTGAATTTTGATGAGTTTGAAGAAAAGTCTACACAAACCAAATGAGGATGGTAAGCTAATGACATGAGTCTTTACCCTCTCCGCTGGAACACCCCCTGGGTCTGATTCCACTGCGCACTGGAGCCCTCTGCAAGTCTGCCTTCAGGAACACCTTCATGCTGCCAGGTTCCTTCTGCATGGAGTCGAACACGTCACTCACTGTGTTTACCACCTTCATCATGTTACTTTGGCTCTCGGACAGCAGCTGAAGCACAAGAGAGAGACATTTCTTGACAATGCTGACTCTAAATGTAATGTGTTTTAGACAGCAGGGAATGTGAGTCAGCTCTGCAGCAGCACCTGTGAAAATCCCAGTCGTCAATTACCAAAGATTGTTTCTGACGGACCTGATATGTGAAAAGCACCAAGCTATCCAGGGTGTTGTCTTTTTTACATGTGTGTGTGTGTTTGTGTGTGTTTGTGTGTGTGTGTTGCAATACCCATGACAATCATGGCAGTGCATGCACTGGTCACCTTGTGAAGAAACCAGCACGGATTCGTCTCACAGCACATACTGTAGCACAGCAACCACGCTTACCTGTCATTCCTGAATCGGGTGGCCACTACTAGGAATTTAAAAAAAAACGTACCAAAAAAAGTGAATTATACATGACAACCACAAGGTAAGAGGCTACATGCTCTCACTGGTTGATGCTTTTCCTTCACAGCCTGAATATGTCATGCTACATGCACTACCTAAAAGTGTACTGCAGTATTGTCCTTCATCCAAGACATCAATAAAAAAAATGTCGATTTTGCAGTTAAATGAAATTTAAATGTAAAAATTTGTGTAAAAACTCTATCTACTCCAAGTGTTTGCATCTGAATCTGTACTGGATATAAACCCTACATGGGTCTGGCCTCAACCAGAACCAGTGTTTTTTTTGTTTGTTTGTTTTTAAAGTAAATTTAAATAAAATTAAATATAGAGAAAAAAAAAACAAAACGGCCATCAATGTTGTTTTCTCAAACTGCGAAAGACGTGCATAAGAATGTATTGAATCCTGTTTTTATTTGAATAAATTTAGTTCTTTTTACTTTTACAATACATAAACAAACAACTAGCCTAATTTAGACTGGGCAGTTCCTGTCTAAATTATCACCGCATGTTCGTATTCATAATGTGGTCTTTATAATGTGGGCATAATTTCTGACAACCCACTTATGCCCGCACAAAAATAAATCCTCCTCCTCAAGCAACAGTTTTTTTGTCAGTGAGCTCACCTTTCTAGCAAGTTCTATAAAAAAAAAAAATTCAATCTGAATTATGTAATCATACTGTACGAGTCACATCTCTAATTCCTAATATCAACTGTCGTAATATTTAATATTAGATAAACGTGTGTGTGTGGCGTGTGTTAAAGGATTCCCGTCAAAATGTCTAACGGCTAATCGTTTGGAATGAACATTTAATGAACTGTTAAACTATTAAAGGTGTTATTATACTAGGACTTTATAGTGTATATTCTTCTTATTGTTGTTTTGTTTTGCATGCTGGTTTGGTCTAATTTACTACTTTTTTCAGGACATGCAATGTGAATACTTGTAATATATGGACTTAATAATGTTATTTGTAAAGATTCTTTGGTAATTGAGGTGGCACAGTGGCACAGTGGCACAGCGCTATCACATCATGGCTTCAGCGTCCTCAGGTTGATCCTGAGCTTGGGATCCTGTCTGTGCGGAGATTCGCACGCTCTCTAAGAGCCTTTGTCGGTTTCTTCCTGTTGTCACAAAATAGTCATCTATGCTAATTGTCCCTTGCGGTAAATGACTGTGTGAATGCTGGTGTGTGTGTGTATGGTGTGATAGAATGGACTGGTATGTAATCTTCCACTCGGGAAAGACTGGAAACTGTCCACCATGAAACTGACTAAAACAGTGGAGTAATTAAAAGATGAATGAATGAATAAATAATTAGTGATTATACGAATTCCGTCAATCGATTACATCCTTTAGGTTTTATGGTTGTTACTGTACAGTATGCGTGCTTCATGTGAGTCCCACAAACATTCTGGGCTTTTCCATGTGAGAGAAAGTTAGATTTTCACAAGCTTCCATAATATATTCTTCATGATTTCCGAAGAAGCAGCTCCAATGGTAATCCATCAAATCCCACTCATAACCTTTGGATTCCAGTGGGAATCCCAAGAATATGTCCCATAATAAACAGAGGATTATCAATAGCAATGCATTCAATTAATATGTAAAATCTGCTCATCCTGGAGCATCTGATATGTGCACCTAAAGGTCTGAATACTGTACATGCTCTGTTAAAAACTAAAGTCAGGTTTAATCTAACTTCTTTGTAATTATGGTTTCAGTCCTGTGCTGGCTTGCTGTTGGCAGATAAAGCTTGTTTTGATCTGCACTAAGATTGGACTGTATAAACGTTCAGTGATGGTCACTGCTACTTTGTGAACATTATTTAAAATAGATGGTTGGGTTGCATTCATTAATCATACACACATACAAAGTGGGATTTTTTTTCTTGCTTTCTAACCCAGTGGGCATCTGAGTGTGGAACGTAAGATTAATGAACACAAAGGCATCAGAGGAAATTGAATAGAAAATAGCAATCCAGTGCCAAGCAATCACAAGCAGAAAGAAGAGATTTATATAGTAGATTAGGTTTTAGTTTTGTCTTAAGAATCACTATTTTTAACAGGAAATTGTCAACATGGTTATCGCCATTTGCTTTGATTTTGATACTTCTTGTTCTGCACAGGCACCAAATTTTGTTTTCTACTCAAAAATGAGAGGGTATATTAGTGTGTAGTTTTACTTCAGCTTGACAAACACATTTATTGCTCTCTCTCTCTCTCTCTCTCTCTCTCTCTCTGTCCATATTTCCCACAAATATAAAAGACTCGTTCTCAACCAGCCATTGCATCATAACATTGCTGCTATTAAATTGCTATGTAAAAGTTTTTTGTTGCAACCCACAAAGTTTTGGCTTTGCACAGTTCAGCTTTATTGTATTAAAACACTTAAAGCTATACTAAATGTACGCTCAAAGACATTCACAACATTATTCCTTCTCTGATGCATGCCATTTAGAAAATCTGAGTTTTCTAGTGTCTCTGTAAATCACTGGCAGGTTTCACATGGGTCTAAATATATAAGCGGGTTATATAAGTCGGGACGAGGACGAGGATTGAAAATAGTTGAGTTGGTTTAATGCCATGCCTGGGCTTGCACTCAATATACAAAATTAGTCTCAGTTTTGTCAGAATGTTCCACGAGTTGATCAGTGAGACTGCCTGAGGCTAATGGAGCCTGCATTGGTATTATCAGAGCGTAAATTCTGCTATTTCGCCTCCAGAATTAACATTCCACTTCAACACCGCTCGGTGTCATTGCAAGAATTATTTTAGTCAAAGAATGTTTAGACAAACTTACATATTTGTGCCACTAATTTTAGTCGCACAACAGATGCAGCTTTGCCAAGAGATCAGGGAAAGTGTCAGGGCGGATTAATTTCAGCACGTCTGACAGATGAAAAAAAAAATCTTATTTCTTGACACTCCTTCAAGGGAAAGGGCAAAACCGTGTTGTCTTGGTGAAACAGGTCTCTCACTAGGCAGCAGATGGATGGAAAGGGTCTGACTCATCAGCCAATTACCCACAGCACTCGATTTCACCGGCTGCTCTGGTAATTAACTATAGAAAATGTTAAATACTCCTGTAGCCACCTTCTTGACTCAAGTCTGCCCTTTCCTAAGGCTGAGCTTTTAACACATATTGAGAAGTGCCAAGATCGCCTGAAACTACAGTAGGAGAACAACTTGTAGACTACTTTCGTTAATTTTATTCGAATTTTATGCTCAGGCCAAAATGTGGCCATGATAAATATGCAGTAGAAGTAGACTATAAGAAATATATAGAGTTCTGAAAATGACATATCGCAATCATAATATAGTGCTATAGCTTTTTAACGTCTGATTACGTCTAAAATGGAGAGAACTACATTTGAACATTTAAGTCTGACTTTGAGGAATTTTCGTGAGACTTTGGTGATCACTTTTTCGACAGCCTGTATGTCATCTGTTTCACTATGACATGTTGCTATCCAACAACTTTATTCACTGTATGGGGTAATCCCACTTAGCTAATCTTTACAAAGACTGACCTTTTTTTTTTTTTTTTTTTTTACCACTACGATTTATCCTCCATCACAATTACTAAAATACACATTATCAAAAAGTGTAAGATTGTAGAATGGAAACCGCCATCCCATGTGTAAGAGAGTAAAAATTTTAATTAAAACCTTAAGTCATAATAATAGTATTAATTAACCAGAGATGTATAATAGTTCTAAACTAATAATGTGTGTTTGTAAGTAGGGAATCATAAAAATAAATATACATTAAAACAAAGTCATAAATTTTAAAAGAACATTCTTCCATTGTTTTTTTTTTTTTTTTTTTTTCCTCTGAGGGTTTGGTGAAACATTTCCACTGACGTTAAGTCTGCTAATCATTCTGTATAACAGCCTTTCTTAAGTTTCATATATGATACATAGTGAAACTGAAGTGGTGTTATTAACTCTAGTGAATGTACAGTAATGGGGCTTTCTGCACTTCCTCTGCTTTATGTTTCCATAGAATGAGGGGAAGAAATGTTAAATGAGGCCAGAATCCTCAGGTATCTTTAATGATCCGGAGAATCGTGCTAAGTCAGACGACTGCTACAGACAGAGACAGTATAGATGTTGAACCGGTTGAACCGGTAGATGTTATATACGGTTTTATTTTGTTTTACGTTAAACTAAAGATAACCTTGTTGTTGAACCTTATTCATGCTCCAAAAGGACAATTCCAGGCCCAAAATAAACAAAGGAAAAAAATCCATGCTGAAAATCATTTTGGTTGATCAGGTCCTAGATTATACATCTCTCCCCGATCTGGTAAGAGTAGTAAGATTGTTGCCATGTACTAAAAGCCCTGGCAAGGAGTGTTGCCAAGATGTCCACTAAATGGACCAAATTTTCTACATGGATGTCAGAACTCCAAAAAATAAGACCTTTTTTGGCATTATAGACAACCAGGTGGCGAACGCACTCATTCATTCATTCATCTTCTACCGCTTATCCGAACTACCTCGGGTCACGGGGAGCCTGTGCCTATCTCAGGCGTCATCGGGCATCAAGGCAGGATACACCCTGGACGGAGTGCCAACCCATCGCAGGGCTCACACACTCTCATGCACTCACGCAATCACACACTACGGACAATTTTCCAGAGATGCCATTCAACCTACCATGCATGTCTTTGGACCGGGGGAGGAAACCGGAGTACCTGCAGGAAACCCCCGAGGCAATGGGGAGAACATGCAAACTCCACACACACAAGGTGGAGGCGGGAATCGAACCCCCAACCGTGGAGGTGTGAGGCGAACGTGCTAACCACTAAGCCACCGTGTCCCCGCGAACGCACTCATCACATCAGAAATTCCTCTTATTCGAAATGAGAAGAGCACTCAAATTACTAAGAAAGGGAAAAGATGCGTAATACCAGGAAACACTCTGATTTCTGGTTAAGGATCTGAGGAAGCCCCTTTCTGTCAGCTTATCAGCTCGATTGTACAGTACGTCGCTTTATAGATAGAAGCATTTTCCAAATGAATGAATGGAGTTGAAAGAACTGAATCTTCACCTTCAAGTTATCTTCCTATACATTCCTATCTTTTTCATTTTCTCCACTAATGACAACATTTCTAAGGCCACCACCTCTATACTACTCAGTGACTCATTCCCAAGTGTCATTAGTGGGGGAGGAAATAATGGGGGGATTCAGTGGGGCGGTCTGATACTAATAATGCATAATACCGCTCTCTCAAAAAAAGTGCATCCCAAAAAAAAGTGCATCCCAAATTCTCTTCTGGAGGTGACTGGAAAAGTTTGACCAAAGTTCTAAAATAATCACCATGGGATCGGGTGCTCTTTAAAGCCGTAAAGCCCAGATCCCTTAAAGCAACGATTTCAAATCCCATTTCACAACTTGCCTAAGTGAATATGACAAATTAGAACCAGACCCACAACAGCGATTTACAGTAGATGGTTCATCCCCAATGATGAAGACTTGTATTTCCTGCCTGGTTGAGGAAATCAAATAAAAATATGATCCTCGTTCACTGTCTGCTCTAAGTGGCGAGACAGTTGGTCCCATCTGTCTCAGTCTGCTGGTCAGGACTCAAACAACACTATTAAAGGTTACACAGGTGCTTCTCTAAATCATCCCCCTGCCCACTACAATCACTAGATCTGAAAGTGCACCTCCAGACAGCACTGTCTTTAGGTCAGTCTACATTCCTAAAGCACTACAAAACTGAAAAGTGCTTTAACACACAGTAATTCAAAGCTCTGAAGGGCTTGTAATTTAAACTTGTGGCTCTGCTGGAGTTCAATCTGCAAGAAATTCTTTACTGAATAACCTTAATAGATTATATGGTGATTGACATAACCATAACTATTAGGCAAAGTAGGTGATTACCAAGAGGCCAACATACAATATATACCAACGCATAACTGGCACTCAACTACCTGCCATTGAACACAGTCACCACAGCAGATGTCTGCACAGAGCTCACAACATTATCAAAGACTCTTCACATCCCGGTCATAAACTGTTTAACCTCCTTCCATCAGGAAGGAGATACAGGAACTTACTGTACGCACCAGAACCAGCAGGTTCAGGGACAGCTTTTTCCCATCCACCATCACACTACTGAACTCTACACTACACCGCTAGATCACTACAAATCAAACACAAAACAAAACACTGTATATAACCTCTGTACAATACATGTACATATTACATAGTTTATCCTTTTTACTCTTCATTACATCTGCACTTTTTTTTTTAATCTATATGTATCTTTATATCATTACTGTACATTCTGCCAACATTTCACATTCATCTATGTGTATATAACATGTATGTATATATTTATATATTTACTGTATATATAGTAGACTGTTTATTCAGCTTGCTAACTCAGCTTGCTGACTTCTGGTACATGCCAAACTGCATGCCTGAGTGCCTTTTTACACCTGGTCATTTCATGCGTTTTCTGTGATCCGATAGCTACAGTATCCGATCGTAAAAAGACCATGCCCTCCGAAACGATTTCGAGACGGATATAAATCCGATCGTTCAGACTTCAGGAGGTGGTCTGGGACGCATTTCAGATGAAACTGGACAGGTGTAAATGAATGTGGTTGTTCAAGCCACATACGTCAGTGCTATACTCCTCCCAAACGGAAGTACGTCACTCGCAGGTGACTCGAAAGTCGTGCATCGTGCGAGAAACAAACCCATCAGTTTTCCCATCAGTGCTGGCTCCGATATTTCACCCAGGTGTCTCGTTTGGTCTTAAAATGCACTGCTGCTGCCAGCGAAAATGCAGCAAACAGTAAATGCTGTTTTTTGTAGCAACCGCATACACCAAAGCGTGTTCCATTTCAATTACCCCGGAAATGAGGTAAAATATATTTGCATTTTGGGCGGGAGTAGAAAGATCGGATTGATATCCGATTCGCCAAGACGCATTTATGTGTCCTAATGTAAATGGAACAGTTTTAACAAATCAGATAGCTATCGGATCAGAGAAAACAAATGAAGTGACCAGGTGTAAAAAGGTCCATAATCTTGTAATCTTGTAACCTTTCACTCTGCACATTCCTCTTCAATGCCATAGCCTTAGAACCATTTCTGTAATATTTATTTACTGTATACGCTTTCATATATACCACTTGCTGTAAATATGCTAGATATTTATCTGCACTTTTGCACGACTGCCACATTTTGCACTTCTGGTAGATGCCAAACTGCATTTCGTTGCTGTGTACCTGTACTATGCAATGACAATAAAGTTGTATCTATCTATCTATCTATCTATCTATCTATCTATCTATCTATCTATCTATCTATCTATCTATCTCTCTATCTATCTTTACCTTCAAAATCTCAGTTATATTTCTTGCATATATGCCATTCAAAAAAAAATCTGATAGATATCTGATATATGCACTTTTCTGGTTACAAAATTCACAATCTTGAAGGTTGAAATCATTTTGTCTATCTGTATTCTCATTTATATGCATGACTCTGTGCAAATTACCACCTAGAAGGCAAACCTTTGGAGCGTTTAAGCCTTTTGCAGACTAAAAAAGACTGAAGAAAGGTTCAGTTATTAATTACTTTTGAATAAAGCAGTTGAATCATGGTCAAGTAAACAATATAATCTCTGTGCATTCTAAGCACTTAAACAAGACATTTTCAGAACTTACCAAAAACAGCTGAAGGGATGATGAGATACTGTAATAAAATGCAGGGTGAATATCCAAAGGTATGTCTTTAAAATGCAGCAAAAGTCAAATTTCATTCATTTTGTGGTGCACTGAATAGTGCTGCTGTTGGTTTTAAACTAACCATGTAAAAAGAGACCTCGCACTTATTAATTAACACGTACATTAAACTTAAACAAAATCTCAACACCCTTCTCAATGCTACTACTGGACATGCCAGAGTGAAACAGCAAAAAAAAAAAAAAAAAAGCAAATGCATCACTATAAAGTATTTTTACTCTATAGTGCTATTGTCAAAATGTCCACATTCTAACTTCCATTGTCAGATTTTTTTTCTGTGGTGATAATGTTGTGGTGTTACTGGTGTTTGGATTGGTGCTGTTGGATTTTGTTTTGTGTTTTGAGATCATGTCTATATTAATTCACAACAAAATTTTAACTGCTACGGAATGAAATCTTAGCTGCCACTCCTCACAGAGTGTTGAATATAGTATATATGAAGAAATGAGTGTTAGCTCAAGCCGTGGGCCTGGACCATTTCATCCATTATATCAACTCCTAATCCACAAGTTTAACAGAGTGAGGTTCTCACCTGGATGAGCCTGGCCTGCTCGGTCTGCAGCATGCTGATCTCCTGGCTGATGCTGCTCTGGCCCTGCTTCAGTGCGTTGTACTCCGCCTTCAGCTGGCTGCCATGGGCTGACAACTTGGCAATTTCTTCAGCCAACTGGACAAGCAATGCACGCTCCTGTCCCTTCACAGACTTCAGATCTGTGTCATGGTGGCTGAGCGAATGCAGCAGTGACGTCTGTAACCCCTCCAGTCGCAGGAAGTTGCTGTTGTAGTCGGGGCAGTTTGGGTCGATGAAGATGTTAATGCGGGAGCCGTCTCCTCTCTCCACCGTCACCAGGGCGTTGCCTTCGTCTTGATTGGTAGTGATGAGTGGCGGACCATCTAGGCCTGAGGGTGCCTGGGAGTGGTTCATTAAGAGGATGGTGCCTGTTACCGTAACAGCTAGCAGCACAGCAACAAAGAGCAGAATGGTGCACAGGAGGTAACTACAGCTCGTCCTCTGTGAGAGAAATAGAGAGGAGAAGACAAAGGATTGAGGAAAATGAGACAGATAAGCAAGTGTTAGACAATCGTAAAGAGAAAGAGACAAATGGACGTGAAATGAAAGTATTTAGAATAGACTGCTTGAGTTACCACACAAGAGACCCTGTTTATCTGATTTACAGACATCATGGTCACTCACTGACAGTTTAGTAATTCACTTGACACTCCAAGCCAGCAGCACATGTCAAAAAAATTAGAAACAAGCACAGTAATAAGTGGGTGTTTATTACATTGCATTGCATCTTTGAACTGTTAACTCAACAGCCCACACTACAGACAATAAACATGTGCATGCTACAATTAAGCTATTTTCCCCCTGAGATGTATATACTCTAATATGCACTGTCTATATGTATGTACTGAAAAATACATCTGCTTGCAAAACTCTCTACTGAATGCTAGGGAAATTTATGATAATTATTTTCTCTTCCATCCCCATGGTGAAAATCATTACACTTTAGTGGTCACGAGCTGAATTCCTATTACCGTGCTGTGTGCTGACTGTTTACAATACACCCATGGAGAGAAACTAACCACAACAAGCCTGCAGGACTCGTTTCCTCACACTCCACTGAATCTTCTGCCGTATCTGTCATATTTTTTGAAAGATGATAAATATGCATATGATAAAGATGCCAATCTACGGTCATCATTAGGCTGCGTAGAGAGTAGTCTCTGCAGAATAAAGCAATAATGTCTGATGTCTGCTGGGATTAGGAAACCTTGCCTCCGGCCCCCTGTGCAACTAATGAGAGCATCACAGTTGGCCGTGAAGCAAGAAAGACTTGGACAAAGGTGTGGGGATGAACGCAAGCTATAACATAGGCTCCCTCCTATAAGTACACAAGTCACACAGAACCTTTGTAGAGAATCAATAGAAGTGCTTAAAAAGAAATTTCAACCTTTCAAGATAAGCCAAGATAAGATAACCTTTATTGTCCCACACTTTCTTGAGTTTTACAACCATCTCATTGTTACCAGGGGTGGATAAATCATGAGTATATTAGCTACCCTACCAGGCATGTAAATGTAAATGTAACATCCAGTCCCTCATTTAGATTGACTGGATAAAAAAAGAATAAAAAGTGGTACCACATAAATAGTCCATACCACACTCCCCACCCCGTCACACCCCAAAACCAAACAAAATGCTTTCCCACCCCCAAAAAAATGTCCACTGCCCTTTGGCTATTCTAAACCATGTAAAGAAACGCATCTATGCGTTTAGGTGCTACTGGAAATCTGATGCCAAAAGCCATGCTACAGTTTCAGATTGCAAAAGCTGAGAATAACGAGAGTAATGGCGAGCAAAACCTGCACGAAAATCTTCATTCATGCAGTTGCTAGATGAAATACCTGGTTACACTTTCAATTACTCCATCATGATTGGATTATTTAAAAAGACTTGGGGCTATAGAACTCATCAATGGAAAGAAACATATACCATTTTGAAGCTTCGCTATTTGGATGACCATGCAATTTTTACACGAGACTCTGCTACGATCCTCACTCACTCACTCTCACTCATTTTCTACCGCTTATCCGAACTACCTCGGGTCACGGGGAGCCTGTGCCTATCTCAGGCATCATCGGGCATCAAGGCAGGATACACCCTGGACGGAGTGCCAACCCATCACAGGGCACACACACTCTCATTCACTCACGCAATCACACACTACGGACAATTTTCCAGAGATGTCAATCAACCTACCATGCATGTCTTTGGACCGGGGGAGGAAACCGGAGTACCCGGAGGAAACCCCCGAGGCACAAGGAGAACATGCAAACTCCACACACACAAGGCGGAGGCGGGAATCAAACCCCGAACCCTGGAGGTGTGAGGCGAACGTGCTAACCACTAAGCCACCGTGCCCCACTGCTACGATCCTTCTTCCAGCTATCTAAACAAGACACGAGGCCAGTCTACCCATCAGTAGTACTGTAGCATTGCTAACTTATGTTATAATACTTGGTTTAACTTTTTTCCAGAGGTCAAAAAATGGAATTTCCACCTGTTATGGTGTTAAGTTAACTCAAGTATTAAGTATTTTTGTTTTTACCTAGCCTATAAGGAGCAACACGTGTCAACAGTGCCAACGTGCCAACAGTGTCAGGAATAGTTTTAGATCAGATTAAAAGACCATAAAATAACTCATTTGATTACACTGAAAATGTCAGTTAAGCCAAATGCGAGTGTACTGGTAGAAAGGGTTAGAAATGCTCTCCGGGTTCTCAGGGTTCACTGAAAATAATGACAGGCCTATGGTCAGCAATAACAATCATAATCCATCACATATTTAAAATATGAAAATATCTTTCAATTATGCAGTATTGGAAAGGAAGACATAGCTATGCATATAATGCATATATTGCAACAATTTGTGCATTCAAGAAGTCCATAACCCTTTAGAAATCTAATCTGAGATTAGCTCATCATTTGTGAACACAGGTCTCAAAAGCCCACCATGGGAGGGCTTTGGCAGAGAAACTCTGACTCACTGAGACGTTATGCTATGCTACGCTACACAGCATGCGTATAAAGCATCAGGCTTGTCTTCTGCTGTGAAACCGAGGACGTTTCAAAGAACACCTCTAGGGGACTGTGAGAGCACAGAGCCTTTTAAACATTTTACTAGCAAATGCCAATCGGAATACAAATCAGGGAGCCAGTGACTGTAGACATTCAATCACACACAGTCACACGCCCACACTTCCACCAACACCCTGCTCCTCTGGCCCCGGACAATAGCAGCTCAAGATCATGAGGCCATGCTCAACCAGGCATGGACAATATTTTGAGAAGAGCTTTTATGTGTTGTTATTGAAGCGATGCTGGTAAGGCAAAGGACATGATGATAGAGCCA
The DNA here is from genome assembly GCF_030014155.1 of Tachysurus vachellii. Classification (NCBI taxonomy): domain Eukaryota; kingdom Metazoa; phylum Chordata; class Actinopteri; order Siluriformes; family Bagridae; genus Tachysurus; species Tachysurus vachellii. The sequence goes on from NC_083470.1 coordinate 5,983,316, forward strand.
AGGGTATCTAAAATAAAAGCATAGCAACATTCTACTCTTCAGCTCATCTTTCAGTGGCACTGCACCCATGGCAGAGTTAAACCAATAGCGCTGAGATCACAAGCAGAGCAGAATATAATACAAAGCAAGAGAGCACTCAGTGATTGCTCAGGTTCAACAGTGTCACACAAAGACGCCTTCGGTCGGTCTTTCCTCTCGATTGCTTTTAAGCTTAAATAAAGTGTAGGTACTCTAGAGAGAAAAGGCTTATTGATGAGATGGATGGACAGATAAAGAAGCACAGCTTTCTTTCAAGTAATCAATGCTATAGCCATTTGCCTTTTTTAAATGAAAAAATCAATATTGTGTCATATAAATTGGTGGTCCTGATATTCAATCTAATAGGCTACCTCCATTAATGAAGATATTGCGGGTTTTGTTCCACATTATTAAGGCTAGGATTCATGGCATCAGATTCACAGTCGTATTTCCATGGACCTGAAGAGTTAACCAGTGCTATTGGTCTAACTGTGAACGGTCTAGTGACTTGGTTAACTTAATTAGCTTGTCTTATTTGCAAGTGGTTCTGAGGGTGCTTTCAAACCTACCTTGTTTGGAAACAAACACTCCACCGGTACTCAGTACTAGTGACTGTTCTGCATATGACTCAATAAGATTATGTAACCCAGTGACCTTTTCAGCCTACTACCAGTGGAAGGAAAAGTGGAAAGAAAAAATATTTTTTACTATTTTATAGACTATTTCCGTGGGTTATACCGGTACACTAATAACCGGTGGTTAACAACTATATGATTCTAAGTATATGATCATTTTTTAATATCAGAACCGATACGAAGCACCCATTAAAGCACTGCTAAGTTAAGGACTAATAAATGTGCACCCACTCATACAAACAATTTGATGTGTTTGAAAACTGTTGCATTGTGAATCCAACCTGAGCCAAATGAAAAGAATGTCACAACGTCTCGAAAACCTCTGGAACAAATTTCAGCAAACAAACTCGGTATAAAAACAGACATTGTTCATTAAGGGTGATAATGCAGCGGTTCTGTTGAGCAGGATATTAAAAATGACCTTTCACGGATGTCATGTCTAGAACTGTAACTCTATATAGGTTTCAATACTTTGCATCACTCACACGCTGCAATCTCTTCGTTACACCTACCAAAGAAAAACAGATAATCCACTGCAATATGTCCAACATGTTTCATTTTTATATAGATAAAAGCTCCAGCTGATTTCTGTGTGATGGCTGGACCAGCGCTGAATCCCTGGGCTTCTCATATAACTGAGAGGAGGCCAGAAATAAAATCAAACCACCGATCCACCTGCCAAGTACACAAGCTGCAGACCTCGCTGTGGCTTCCTCATTATATTACAGGCCAGACAGTGAGCTCGGTTTCGCCTACGACTCGTTCTGCAGGATACGTGGTAAAGCCTTTAGGATTAGATAACCATGAATCTCAGCTCAGGAAGCAAAGCAGTGATGGAATTTTTTTATTTTTTTTTTTTTTTATTGCAAGCACACGTGTTCCTGAAATTGGTTAATATGTCGAATCTTACAGACAAAGCAGATGGATGTATAGGAGATTAAATAGTCTGACAGCTGGATTTATTAACAAAACTTTTATTTTATTTTAGTGGTTCAAAGTCTGCAAGGACCGATGGCTATGTTCTGTACCAAGTTATTGTAGCCTGAAACTTGGCTGCCTCTGCGTGAAGGTTATAGCCCAGAGATTAAACTTTTAGCAAGATACTGCCCCAAAGGTAAATCATAATTAATCAGATCGGTGTTTTGTAGCAACAATATCCAGATTTTAAGCCTGCTGAAACCTGGAAGTGGTGGCTCGGTGGTTGAGAATTTGGATGGCTGATCAGAAGGTGATTGAATGTGAGTTCAAATCCCAGTGTTGCCAAGCTGCTATAATTGGGTCCTTAAGCTATACCCTCAGCTGTCATCTGCTCAGTCGTATCCTGTCAAAATTGTAATTCGCTTTGGATAAACATGTCAGAGAACTGAAAGATACATGCAAGATGCAAACTATGACTTGAGATACATCACCACAATTGCAAAGGGCAGATCATATTGATAAGCAGTATTTTATATAAACATATAGACAATACTTTACACTTGAAAAATAATTCAGAGATGACTGCATTCTGAACATAACAAGCAGTTCGTCTGCACTTAGCAGACATCTGCTTTCAAGATCGTAAATCTGACCATATGCATATGCACATATGTAAATCTGTCTTTTTATCCCTGGTGTAGCGATTTACACGGCTTAATAGTGTAAGAACGCAGCAATTAAAAGCTCATGTAAAGGCTCTGCAAATGTATGACCTCTTATGCTCTCATAACGCCAACAGGATCTGGCAAGTACAACACCTCTGAACGTTTCAAATTCTCTCTCTATTAGAGCAAAACTTAGATTTAGAATCAGATTTGCTGTACAAAGAGCACATCTCCAAAATAAGTAAACATCCAGCTGATAATGTGTTTAAAAATGTGGTAAAAAAAAATTTCTTTATAGCTCTATTAGGTAACAGACCATTTACATAAGATTTCCTGCTTTTGATGAAGATAAGCAACTAACACGTTAACCTTTACCCATTGATAATTTGTTTACGTCTATAAATAATGTTTGACGTCTGTAAATAAGCTACAGGTAGCTTACGATGCCTTACGATGCCATTTTTAACCACGTAGTTTTATTTTGTTATTATTTTTGTGTGCTTCACTAGAATATGTTGATATGTTGAGCCATAGCACACAGTCAGAACTACTACGCACTTTTCAAATATCAAGAACATGTGTGATGCCTTGGAGAGCACAGCTTCATTAGCAGGTTTGAGATGATAAATGTGTAATAAACAGAGCACAGAGAGGTCTCAATCATACTTCAGGCAGCCAAAAGCAAGCTGCTCCAGTTTTTCCTCTCCCATGAGTCCTTAACCGTAACGATTAACATAGCACGTTTTTCTTATTTTTTTTTTCACTCAACACACTAAAACACTGGAAAAAGATCGTCCTTTACAGGTAGAGTGAAAATAACAAAAGCACATTCTCTACCATTTTGCATGATCTTATTTTCACCAAACCTAGGAATCCTAACCAGTATTAGAAAATATTTTTTCAATTTTTCTGGTAAAAGAGTTATATGAGTAGCCTCAAGCCTATTCTATCAATTAACCCACACAAAAAGATTAAAGAAATGATGAGATCGTTGACTACATCTCCACATCAGAGTCCAGTTCATGCTCATTCTCATCACTAAGGCTTGAGTGTAAGCAATCCAGACATGTGTTTTGACCCACTGTTTTCAAAAATATTTGAAATGAACATAAAAAAAATTGCAATTCAAAATATTGTTCTCTCAGAAAACAAGTTACTAAATTCAAATAAAATTTTATTTGTCACATTCACAATCATACACAGTATACGACTGTTCTAACAATAGGCAATATTAGTGAAAAGAACATTCATTCATTCATTCATTCATTCATTCATTCATTCATTTTCTACCGCTTATCCAAACTACCTCGGGTCACGGGGAGCCTGTGCCTATCTCAGGCGTCATCGGGCATCAAGGCAGGATACACCCTGGACGGAGTGCCAACCCATCGCAGGGCACACACACACACACTCTCATTCACTCACGCACTCACACACTAGGGACAATTTTCCAGAGATGCCAATCAACCTACCATGCATGTCTTTGGACCGGGGAGGAAACCAGAGTACCCAGAGGAAACCACCGAGGCACGGGGAGAACAAGCAAACTCCACACACAGAAGGTGGAGGCGGGAATCGAACCCCAACCCTGGAGGTGTGAGGCGAAAGTGCTAACCACTAAGCCGTGCCCCCAGCGTGAAAAGAACAAATAAAAAAAAATATATATATATATATATATATATATTTGATATATATATCAAGTATACATCAAAGAAAGTATCAAAGTATATCAGAAAAATATAATGTACAAATATAAAATATAATCAGAATACTAATTACTTGATTTAATACATTACTACACTACTAATTACTGCATTGCTTTACCAACGTGTGAGATACACATGCTAAATTTACACAAGATTTGTATAGTGACCAGCATTGTGTAAATTAAGTGTACTACCTTTTTTGGACACGTCTTCCTGGAGCTTTACTTCTCGACCACATTGACCAACATTTTACATTTATATTGCTCTATAGGCTTTATAGAAATTTACCCAGACCATAGAAAAACATGTTTTTTTAAACATTAGTCCCTTTCACAGAGGCCACAGATTTGTTAAAACTTAACACTAAGATTTGCAGCGAATTTTAGATTTAAATTTTTATTTATTACTTTTGGATTTTTTTAGAATTTATTGTATGACTTATTACCCAAATTTTTGGATACTGCTGGAATTTGTGAATTTCCCACTAGGATGAATAAAGTATCTATCTATCTATCTATCTATCTATCTATCTATCTATCTATCTATCTATCTATCTATCTATCTATCTATCTATTTTGTCAACATATAAAAATTCAAACTGCAGCAGTTTAGTTACCTTATTTTTCTTTACAAAATCTGGAAAATATTTAGGGAAATGTAAGTAAATACAAGAAAGTGTAACTGTAAAATTCCTGATTCTTGATTTTTTTTTTTATTTATTTTTTTTTTAGGAGAAAAATGTATGTACCTCTCTAGAATTTTGGGAAGCAAAACTGCTATGTCAAGTACAGTATATACTGTAATATAGGAGAAATATTTAACAGTTTTAGAGCATATCTCTGAACAGAACAAAATGGATATTTTTTCTGTGTAAACACTTACAATAAGCTTACTTCCCAAGCATTAAACTGACCATGTTACAAAGTCAATTTTCTCAAATGTCTTTGTAAAAACGAAGATATTTTTTTATGCGTAGCAGAATGTCAGAAGCTTGGACAGTTCCTTGCCAGACCACCAGAGGGGGCTGGCAGGTATTTTCTCATCGTCCAATTTGCTATTGTTTCCATGTGGGCTGTGCCATGACCTTTCCCATTCTGATTTCCCGACATCTCGCCTGTTTCTGGTTTATCTTGATGTACTGTTTTATATATGCCTGTCTTGTTGTGTATGTGATGGTGAATCATTGGTGTTGTGTGTGAGCCGTAAAGGCGGACGTTGTTATATCCAGGGTTTTATGCCACAGTTATCTTTTGTTTACTGTATGTTCTCCAGGTTTTCATGTTATAGTCATGTTTTGTTTCTGTCATGTTTAATGTACGTTTTGTTCGTTTTCGTAACATTAATAAAACGCTGCTTGCACTGAAATGTGCCAGTGGGTCTGTTTTGGTATTGCGGGCGATCCAGCCAATGGCAGAGATCCGGGTTTGATCAATGGAACCGGCAGCATCTGTCCGCAGTATGGTCAGTACTGTATGGCTGAAGGTTTTTGTAAGGTGGCTCCTTTTTGTTTGGGACAAAAACCTGCTGCTACACTGGCCCTTTGTGGATTAGATTGGACAAACATGACATAACATATGAACCACTACAGAATATTGTGTATTGATTGTTAATTAGATTATATTTCGAATGTTCGCACTGGTATACCACCAGGCACTTAGAAAAGGATTATACTTTATTTAAATATTGAGGATTAATTAAGGTCTTCTACTGTTTCAGTCTAAAGGAGACACTAGAACATGGCTTATATACCCCACTATATCATTTTTATTCACTGCAATGCTTCATAATTGGAGCTCTGTTATGGGAAAATTATTCATAAATGCATTATTAGTTGTGATATTGTGCAACATGCAGTATAACATAACATTAATTAATCATCTAAATTCATAAACTACTTAGAGTAGAACTGACAGCGTGTTCTCAGTGTAGGTTCTAGGGTGGTTGTCAGAAGCAATTCAACCAGACGTTCATCATTTCTTCTGAGACCTTTTATCTCAGCTATTTGTCACTTTCACAGAGTGGTCAATAAGGAAGCTTTCTCACTGAGAGCCTTGAATTGCTCGCGCGTGTACTGGCAGGAAAGTACATGTGATGGCATTTACCGAGATGTGGCCTTGAGGACATCGAGTACTTTTACAACATCTCGGGAAAGGTTGCTTGTGGTAAGGTGGGAAAATGAGTGCTTCAGCAGAAACTGGAAATAACAGTCATCTGCGTCTGGCGTCTACCTGCAAAGTCCTCATCATCCCATTTTAAACCAAGCAGCAATGCTAACCTCTTTCAGCGTGGTATTACTTCATGTTGCACTTGCATGTGTGTGTGTGTGTGTGTGTGTGTGTGTGTAACAGGCTAAACATTTAGCTTTTTCGTAAGAGCGGAACCTATACTCATAATACATTTTAAATGCATTTTTGACATTTACAAATTACACATAAGCTTGTGTAAATGTTCCTAAGCGATTGCTTCAGAATACTCTATTCTGATTGGTCAGCACGGCTCTGTCAGCAGTTCTGTCTGCAAAGCAAATCATAGGATTATAAATAATTGCTTGTTCTCATACAGTATATTATTGATTTCATGCTAACATCTCATTCACAGGGACTTGTTTATCTGATGATTGATACACTGATATTTTCTGCAAGGAGATGATTGTTTAATTTTTGGAAGGAGTCTCCAGTGTCAGTGCTCTAAAAATAAACAATCAGAGATCAAGCTGTTCCTTGAAATTATTAGGAACATCTGTAGGGGAGATGCTTACTTGTTTAAAACACCTGCTATTTTAGAAAAATGATCAACTTTCAGTTCAAGACTCAGAATGCATTATTAACTCTCACTCACTCTCTCATTTTCTACCGCTTATCCGAACTACCTCGGGTCACGGGGAGCCTGTGCCTATCTCAGGCGTCGTTGGGCATCAAGGCAGGATACACCCTGGACGGAGTGCCAACCCATCGCAGGGCACACACACACTCTCATTCACTCACACAATCACACACTACGGACAATTTTCCAGAGATGCCAATCAACCTACCATGCATGTCTTTGGACCGGGGGAGGAAACCGGAGTACCCGGAGGAAACCCCCGAGTCACGGGGAGAACATGCAAACTCCACACACACAAGGTGGAGGCGGGAATCGAACCCCCAAACCTGGAAGTGTGAGGCGAACGTGCTAACCACTAAGCCACCGTGCCCCCGCATTATTAACTCTGTTTATAAATTAAAACACATATATTTAAAAGTACTATGACAATCGCTGGTGCAGTAATACAGTATCTGTTATAAGTATGATAGAGTATAAGTTATTGATATAACGCAGGTCCTGTTTTATAATTCATTACATTTATAATGAATAACATTAATCCATACAGTGTTTTAATGCACAGGAATACTAGCGCATCTCTCTCTCTGTGTATGAATGTAACGCCATCTATAAGCCTCTAGAGTTTTAAGTTAAACTGTCCACTTTTCAGTAGGTTTCCTCAGCAATGCAATCCAAGGACATGTGAGCAGGCGACAATTTGTCTTTTAGCCAGACACCTAAGCTGGGCAAAGGTGTGCATAACTCTTCTATCGCTTGTGCTTTCTCTCTCACGTTTCCTTTCTCTCTGTCTGCGCTCCCACCGGACCAGCAGAAAGCCCACAGGCCCGGTGTGCTCTGTCTCACTCAGTGGATCAGAAGCATAGGAGGACAAAAGATTAACCTGCACACACACATATCAAACACACACACATACAATGCACCATTTTTATCTTTGATGTCTCATGCACCAGAAGAGAGGCTGAGGATAATATGAGATTCATGCACATAAACCTCTGCCTGAAAACACATACATTTATTCATTCCATCAGCTGCTTTTATACCGAACGGATACAATCGAGGTTTACGGCTGAGTACTCGAGGGCCCGATAGCGGTTTTCCAGCAGTTCTGGGAATTGACCTTATAAGCTACCAATCATTAGCACAGAGCTTTTTACAATGGAGGTTGATTTATACTTTTACAAATACATATTACCATTAGGACACAGAGAAGAACATAGCTCACAGAGGCTCAGGTCAAGGTGAACACGGCAGGTTCATCTGTGGTGCAGTGCAGCAAGCGAGCGCTAATTTGTTAAACAGAAAATTGTATCCGGTAGCATTATGGGACAAGGCCAGAACCAAGACAAAACCAAAAGGCACAACATTATGAAAACTTTTATGATGTGAATAATGTGAATGTAATTGATAATACAGTTTTGGAGGGAAAAGAAGAAAAAAAGCTTTTAAGAACACACTGAACATTTCAAGTGGCACGCTTCCGTTATCTCTACCTAAAGGGAAGGTTGCAGCGGCACTTTATTTTTTTTTTAGTCTGCCAGTCACTCACCTGTACACTCTGATCAGGTTCCAAAGCTTCAGTGTTAAGCCTAAGACCCCCATTAACACCAACGCAATTGTCGTCTTTTATATTGCTAAGGTCTTGACCAACAAGGTTGCACAAAAAAACATAAACACTTCAATATAAACATACTTAACCGTATTTGCCTGCTTCTATTCATTTTGTCTGTGTCAATGGTGCAAAAAACTTTATCTGTACATAATTTTCTATTCATTCTGGTTTGGTACCACAATGCATGTGACATTGCCCAGTAATACAGAAATACACATAGTACTACGTGCAAGTATCTTGGCAGAGACCTATGTGAATGTCCACCCACGACATGAATCTCACAGAAGAAAACAATATTTTTTCCCTGGAATCAAACCCTTGGCTTTATGTTACAAGCACCTTTAGAACCTTGCTATTGAACCATGGGAGAATCACATAAAGCACCCTGGATGCTTGCCTTGGTGAATTTCACAAAGTAGCTTTACAGAATCCGGATATAGATTTAGATCCCTGATTAACAAGCAAGAGTTGAGACTGGCAGGGAAGAAACGACAACTATGAGTGGATCCGGACTTAAAAACGAACCCATCCTCTTTTGGGTTGACGTCTAATGGTTATTAACCGTTACAGTATACAGGTTTACAATAATAAAGACAAGCAAATGTTTATTTTCATGAAGGGATGAGTATGAGATAGTCTTAATGACTACATCAACAGTTCATAAATAAAAGTAAATGTAGATTAAAAACTCATCTTTTTAGTCAGGTGTACACATAACACATCCCATTATATTGTGCACTATTACACTACACTTGCACATTTTTATGAACAGCAGATAGGTTAATCCCTCTGCACTGCTCTTCTCTTTTTCTACCCATGCCGAGACACCCAGACATTGTACCAGTTCCGGTCGTCTTCTGTGCGATGAAGCTTTTGGACCTCCGCTGAGATGAGGCCGACTCTGTGAGAATCCTGAGACATCTACAGATCTACCAGTTCCAGTTGGACTCTGTGATACTAAGAGGAGATCTGAACTCCATGTGATCCCTACACCAATACAACACTTGCCTGACTGTATATTTGTAATCACACCCCCTAGTGTCACCCATATGAGGATGAGGTTCCCCTTTGAGTCTGGTTCCTCTCAAGGTTTCTTCCTTTACCAATTAAGGGAGTTTTTCCTTGCCACTGCTGCCTGAGTCACCTCAGACTTGCTCATTGGGGATACATACATATATATACACATACATACATACATACATACTGTACATACATACATACATACACACACTGTGAACTATATATATTTTGAATTTTTATTATATTAATTCTTTATATTACTCCTTATGTTTATCTTCTGTTCTATGTTTATGTTCTGTAAAGCTGCTTTGAGACAATGTCCGTTGTAAAAAGCGCTATACAAATAAACTTGAATTGAATTGAATTGAAAGTATACAGTATCCAGCTTATAACAGCCATTAATACCAATGATCATGTAAAAAAGTGTGAGAAAATTATGTGAGAAAAGAATCAAAAGCAGAAATCATGAACATTCACTAGCTTGTGAATCTGTTATCATGTACAGTACATACGATGAATGCATGATCCATTCCACTGCTTTGGAGTGTCCAGTTCAAAGAAAACAACCGTGTGAACTCTAAATATGATGGTTCAAACATCAATTCTCAAATCAATCAAACATCTCTGAGCCTCACCTCATTTTACAATAAATCTGAGATTGGGCTTCCAATAAGTGGAAGTAAGGAGGCGGCTCTTCCTCAATAAGAAGCCTCATAAACTCGTTTACGAGTCCCAGAGCAAGCCACACAGCAGGGCAGCATCCACTCACCGTTCTGCCAAATATCCACAGCGCAATACCGGGGGATCATGCCAAAGTGTTTAAGGTCTGAAGAATAAACGCTCACCCAGACAGAGGTTTAAAGAAAAAGCAAATGGAAGAATTTTATCATCTGGGACATCAGATAGTGTGTTGAGTTACAGGGTCATCCGTTTTATTTACACACTCACTGCTCTTCTCCGGAGTCACATTAAGAGGTTTTCAGGTACACAAACACACACACACACACACACAGAGAGAGAGAGAGAGAAACATACAGAGACAGAGATAATGTAATAACATTTACTGTTGAACTAATCCATTACACAAAATACAATTGCATTAATCCATAAAAAATTATTCAACTTCATGCTGAAATAAAAGTAAGTAGCTGCTTCACTTAATGGGCTTTAACAAAGCGCTGCACCACCCTGCTGAGCTGTTTCTATTTTTCAACCCAGTAATAATACAATGCTGAATCACTTATTCAGATTTATTTTAGAATGGTTAGTTGCATTTTGTTGGAAATAACAGTAAAGTAATATCCTTTATACCACGGCGCTGCTGAATACTCAGTTCTGAACGTTTGGAAGCTGCTGATTCATTTTCTAGAACAGCAGCTTGGAGAGTAGTAACAAACTTTTATTTATTTTTTTTTCCATTTCTAATTGTTGAGGGAGTGTGTGTGTGTGCCCTGTGATGGGTTTGCACTCTGTCCAGGTGTGTATCCTGCCTTGATGCCCGATGACACCTGAGATAGGCACAGGCTCCCCGTGACCCGAGAAGTTCGGATAAGCGGTAGAAAATGAATGAATGAATGAATGAATGTTGAGGTGGTGAAGTTTTCTGTGAGGAGACGATTCATTCTTGGTTTCCAGTGTCAGCACTTCTTAATAACTTTAGGTTAACTTTAGGTTTTCCACCACAGAAAAGTCTTCAGGACAGAGGGTTTGTCACTTTGTGGAATCTAAAATGGATCTCGAGAAGCTTGAAAGATGGAACGACTGCTCAGATATGCTATAAGTAATAGTAGGATACTTCTGACATTCTACTGCATTAAATGTATATATAAATGGATAAAAAAAAGTATGATGTGCCATTCTAATTGTCCTGGTGTGTACAGTAACTTGTTTTGTTCTAGATACTTGTTTTGTTCCACTTTCAGTATTGTAGCTGTTGATTATTGTATATTGTATTTATGTATATTATATTTCCCATAGGCTTAGTGGTTAGCACGTTCGCCTCACACCTCCAGGGTTGGGGGGTCGATTCCTGCCTCCGCCTTGTGTGTGTGTAGTTTGCATGTTCTCCCCGTGCATCGGGGGTTTCCTCTGGGTACTCCGGTTTCCTCCCCCGGTCCAAAGACATGCATGGTAGGTTGATTGGCATCTCTGGAAAATTGTCCATAGTGTGTGATTGCGTGAGTGAATGAGAGTGTGTGTGTGTGTGCCCTGCGATGGGTTGGCACTCCATCCAGGGTGTATCCTGCCTTGCTGCCCGATGACGGCTCCCCGTGACCCGAGGTAGTTCGGATAAACGGTAGAAAATGAATGAATGAATGAATATTTCCCATAACAACATGTCCTGTCATGTTTCATTAATTGCTGTATTTGAAACCAATAAGCCATGTCTATTTGAGTCGATGGATTATTGCAGAATAACAATAGTAACTTCAGTACTTCCACCGGTAGATGTCTGTCAACCAAAATTATAAATCTTTATTTCCACCCAGTTGAGACTTATACTTAATATATTGCCACTGATAAAGTGCCAAACTCCAACACAACCATTTCAGCATATCAAGAGAAAGGCAACAGTAAATCATCAAGTAGTTTACCATCAGAATCCTTGACTAGTGTGTTTTGAAGCATTTTCCACACAGATGAAACAACAACTGTTTGTGGTCATACTGTAGAACGCAGCCATTAATTAGTTTGTCCATACCCTGTTTTCCATCTTGGTGTCTATGGTCCCAAATGGCAGCTGTCAGACTACAAAAAAAGTATTCTATCATACAAGACAGGCTGTGTGTGACCAATTTATTTCCCTTCCCTTATTAGTATCTCAATCAGTGCTCCACTTTCATGTCCTGTGAGATCTTTATTACAAATCGTTGAATGTTAGCCTTTTGCACTTCTTCTACATTTTCCCACAAAGGATACAACCCCTGCTGTGGCAGTACTGCTAATGCTACAGTACTCCGCCTTTAAATCCCACCAGGAACCTCTCATGACATGTAAGACAGTTGACATAATATAAAAACATAAACCGAGCAGAAAAAGGTCACGTAACCCAAACCGAGTGGACAGGACAGGGAACATTGTGATACATTGTGTAGAAAGCTCTAGTTTTGTCTAGTTTAGTGGATGGAAAAGATAAGATGTGTTAAATTTGTGTAAACTGCGCCCAGACTTGTTTATAATTGTTCCCCTAAGCCTTATATAGCTGATTTCAATAATCAATTTCATTAGGCCACTAGACTATAGGAACAAAGCTTGAGATATTATTACCGTTTCCAAAGCTGTTCACATTCTGAGCCTGACAGTGGGATGAAACGGTAATTGCACAAATGGGTCGTTTGCTATAATAGTCTTGCCTCATGTGATAGCACATTAAGTTCCAGGTAAATGAACACAAGTACAAAAACATGCATTCACTGGCCTTGTGGATGGACCATCTACGCTGCCATGATGCATGTCTCTCGGCACTGGTTTAGGTTTACATGGGATGGTAGATCAGACTAGGTTAGGAATCCCCAGTGAATCAAAGTACTTGCCTCCAGGACATGTTTATCAATGTACTGCTGATGCTCCGCCTGGTCCATGGTGTCCTGGAGAATGCTGAATGTTGCCCCAGAATTCATCTAATGACCTTTAAAGCTAAGGCAGTGAACCAGTTTGGAAAGACAGCTCTGTCTTGTTTAACCCACTCTATGGGGTCAGGAAAAACAGCATACAATGCAAATATAATGGTTGAGGTACCATAATACAGTACGTCTTGTTTGGGGCAAGCCTAGGATTTGCAAGGATGTAGACGATGTATGCAGCAGACCAGTCTGGAGCTGTAAAGTTTTGAAGCCATATGCCAGATTCTTCTATATAGAAATAATTACTTTTGTTCTGTACATTCTATACACAAACAAACCCCTGTTTCTGCCATTTCAAAGCCTTCCACCACAAAAGCGATTCAAAAGGATTAAAAGCACTTAATGCTGTTGGTTTAGAAATGAAAAGTACTCAAGGATATCATTTTGGAAATTAGAACCCTTAACTATGCAAAGAATTACCAAGGATCCCTGATTTGTATACACAAGCTTCGGTTTTTCAGACAAGTGAAACATTGGTCTTCACTACTTCTTAAAAGATTTGTTGGACCAGCAAGAAAGCTTCTGAGAAGAAAAGATAGCTCTTCATGCCCTGCATTCATTCTCCTGTGAGTTGTGTCTTTGTTCACTATGAGTCAGATTTTGTCTCCTCTATTCCCTCACACTACTATAATGGATATTTAACATGCACAGCGACAGTGGAGCAAAAGCCGTCCATAAGCCGGAGACTCTGGAAACGGTTATATTTCACACTCCTCCACAATCTGTCAGCTAAAACCAAATCCTTAAGTCTCAGTATTATACTGTACACACAGGCCTTGTTTAGGGTAGAGATGAGAGCTGAGACCCATCATTCTTAGCCATAGTCGAGCCAGAAAAACCTAAGGCACTAAATATGCATAAATGATTCACAGTGAAATTCTAAAAAAACTTGACAAAAGAATTTAAATCGAAATGTTAGAAAATGTGGACTTTCCATCTGACTGTCCGATCCCACACACGTGAAAGTATGCACACGTATGCAGAACCACTTATGGTCAACGTTCGTTCTTTTATAAAGCAGCAATGTTTATAATGTTTCCATGTATGATACTGTATGTATTTCATGACCTTTTGCAAATGTAACATCTCTCTAGGGACTGCAGGTGGAAATTAGCATTTTTTTGCTATAACCTGGCACATGACATCTCTTCTTTCTTAGACTAATGTTCTCTGTGCATTGCCCCTGATTAAGTACAAATAAACTCATTCATTCATTCATTCATTCATTCATTCATTCATTCATTCATTCATTCAAAGTAAAATCTGCCTCTCCCATGACTTTTCTAAGGGGTCGCACAACATCTTTATAACATTCTTAATAGCTTAACACAGGGGGGCACGGTGGCTTAGTGGTTAGCACTTTCGCCTCACACCTCCAGGGTTGGGGGTGCGATTCCCGCCTCCGCCTTGTGTGTGTGGAGTTTGCATGTTCTCCCCGTGCCTCGGGGGTTTCCTCCGGGTACTCCGGTTTCCTCCCCCGGTCCAAAGACATGCATGGTAGGTTGATTGGCATCTCTGGAAAATTGTCCGTAGTGTGTGAGTGCGTGAGTGAATGAGAGTGTGTGTGTGCCCTGCGATGGGTTGGTACTCCGTCCAGGGTGTATCCTGCCTTGATGCCCGATGACGCCTGAGATAGGCACAGGCTCCCCGTGACCCGAGGTAGTTCGGATAAGCGGTAGAAGATGAATGAATGAATACCTTAACACCTTGCTAAAATGTGTCCTGAAGTGGTTTGAACAAACAGGTACGACTCGCATTTTCATTTTATCGTTATGTGAATTGCCATCCAGGAATAATCCCGATACTCTAAGCATGAAACAACCGAGTGTAAAGATTCTAAAAACTGATCAATATAGCACAAATATATTTTGACATGCTATCTAGTATGATCTTCTACAGTGTTGGATCTCTGTAGTCTTTTGGTTTTCATTTATTTATATGTTTTTAACATCTAACTTTTTTTTTTTACTTCAAATATGGAACAACAATCATTTGTAATTTTCTGTTGATTCCATGAAGGTTTTCTCATGATAACATTCGAAATTCACATTAAAGCAGATGGTATGTCTAATACTGATAGGAGCTGAGCCAAGAAAGATGTTGGCAACCCTCAGTCATTCTGTCACCGACTTGTTTCATCCAGATAACAGGCTGAAGCGAGTTGCCACAGCTCATCCTGCTTAATATAAGACATATTGTAAGAACGTACCGTGAGAGCATTTTCTCTCAGCTCATCTGTGATTCACTTTCTAACGCTGCTGTTCCGAGGCTCACCGGTTCTTCGCTTCTCAAATCCATTATACATGTGAGCCGCTGTGCTCACCGAGAGCAGAACAAAATTGCAGGGTCTGTCATGAACCATTCATTCATGTCATTATTGGAACTTCATGCCATGACCATTTCAAGGCGAGTTTATATCCAAAGTGCACAAGAACTATTCATGCACTTATTGCACTTTGCAGACGGTTCAGAACATACCAGGACACATAACTACCCAGTCATGCATACACACTTATTATTAGCATTGCACACTGGGGGCTTCATGCTGTGAAAAGTCTTTAATTGGATTTGGCTATTTTCTTCAAGTCTGCCTGAATACAGCTTATAAAGTGCTTTCTGTCATTTCTGCATGGAATTCAAAGTAAATATGTACTAAAAAAACTCCAGTGTTTCTTTTGTCTGCCAATCTGGAGACTGAACTGACTAAAAATATTGCTTGCACTAGAGACGCGATGGTACAGAAAGCAGATGGCAATTGTCTCCAAAGTCTCAAATGTCTTCTGCCAAAGCTGTAAATATGTTTTTTTTGTTTTGTTTTGTTTTGTTTTTCCAGTGAAAACGAATATTTCTATATACAAATTCATTCTCTTGTCTAAAGTTGCATATTATAAGTAAAGATAAAAATGAGTGCAAAGAATACGATTATAATTTTACGATCCAGATTACAGACTTTCGTTGACTACAGAGTGGACAGTATTCTATTTATACTTTATTCTTATTTAAAATCAATAATCAGGTCACTATTTAAAGTGTTAGCAGTACGTTTAAAGTAAAATAGCTACTCTATTTATCTAGCGCTCTAAATCCTTTCTCGCACTGGAGGAAACCAGGAATTGAGGTGTTTCCTATATCTCAGGCTTGAATTACTCATTTCTGTTATACGGTGGAGGATTTAACAGGTGACATCTCCAGACCTGAAAAATCAACCGATTTATCATCTGATGTAAATGAAACAGAAGCTGAACTCAGGTCTAACCTTCATCCTTACACAGCTGTAATAGATTAAGCAAGTAAAATCCGTCCTGCTTTGAGAAAGATCCTTTCTGTAAAAGGCCACCAGCTCATGTTTCTCTGAATCACAGACCCTAATTTTTTTACCCTTTCTAACAAGCACAAATCTCACTGACTGGTTGCTTGCTGTTTCATCCAATCAGACACAACTGGAAACTCATGACACTATGTGCAGAATAAAGGATTTCAAAATGCATCGATCAAACACTGAGTAATAGTGTTGTACTCTGCAGCTGAGTATATCACAAACGCCCCGACTCTCCTGAAGAAGGATTTTATTAATAAACACCAGGCAGCCAGATGAATTCGCGCTGATTAATTAGCAAGCCCTGAAATAACGTATGCTGTGTAAAACAGGAGCAGGTTGTAAGATGAGCAGGTGCAAGGCACTGTGTGTGTCACTTGGAAGAAGTAAGAGTGAGTTCATTTAAAAGAAAAAAAGGGAAAAAAAAACCCTGATCGGCGATGCCGACATGACACACGGTGGTATGACGACATACTGTAGCTTCAAATTATGTCACCGAAAATCAAAATGATGCCTCATACAGTCCAGCGAGATGAAAATCCATCCAGATCTTTACAACACATCAGTAGAATGATTTTTAATTAAACTGCCATCAAGAGACAAACAAGCATCAATGCAGAAAGTCAAATGCTTTAAAATTCTCTTATCTGAACCGACCATTTCATTCTCAGATCGTGTGTGTGCGTGTGTGTGTGTGTGTGTGTGTGTGTGTGTGTGTGGCTACAAATATTTCCATTATTTCAAATTAACCTGTGTAATTCCACTACACCCAATTGTGGATGAACTTGTATTCATGTATTACATTTACAGCATATGGAAGATGCCCTTATATCCAAAGCAACTTACATTATCTAATTTTTATACAACTGAGCAATTCAGGGTTAAGGTTCTTGCTCAAGGGCCCAAGAGTGGCAGCTTTATGGACCTGGGATTTGAACTCACAACCTTCTGAATGGTAGTCCAACACCTTAACCACTAGGCTAACACATTTATTAAGGCTAGATGATGTCAGGAATTAAACACATGGGTGGTGAGTGATACAGTAGTGCTACACTACACGTAGTGATGATACAGCTACAGCTGATACAGATCCCACCACCATCACACACATCCCAGTTCCTTTTTTTCTTCCTCTAGGTCTTTAATGCGTCTATTATTAAGGTTTTATTATGACATTTTTAGCAGTTTTAAATGAGTGAGAACCCCTGAGAGAACCCATGATGTACTGTATGTGTTACGTGTATGTACAGTCACTGAGCACTTTATTAGGTACACTGTACTAATACTGAGCCTCTGTTTGCTCTCAAAACAGCCTCTTGACATGGATTCCACAAAATATTGAAACCTTCCTTTGAGACTGAGGTCCATGTTGACACATCGTGCAATTCATGCAGATTTTTCAGCTGTAATTTCATTCTGTGACTCTCTACTTCTACCACATCCCAAACATGTTCTAATCATATTCATGAAAGAGTCTGAGACGACTTTTTCTTTGTGACACGGTTCGTTATCATGCTGAAAGTAGCCATTAGAAGATTGTGGATATAAAGGTATTAACATGGTCAGCAGCAAAACTCAAATAGTCTGTGGCATTCAAGCCATGACTGAATGGGCCTGAAGTGTTCACCATTACACCACATCCACCAGCCTGGACTGTTGACAGAAGACAGATTGTGTCCATGGATTCATGCTGCTGGTGCCAGATTCTGACCATACCATCTGTGTTCCTCAGCAGAAATCCAGATCTGTCAGACCAGGCTGCGTTTTTCTGTCTTCAACTGAGAAGTTATGATGAGTCTGTGCCCACTGCAGCCTCAGCTTTCTGTTCTCAGCTGACAGAAAAGGATTGTGAAGTGATCTGCTGTTGTAACCCATCCACATCAAGGTTCAACGTTCTGAGATGCTTTTCTGCTCACCACAATTGTTTATCTGCATTACCTTAGCCTTTCTGTCAGCTCCAACCAGTTCAACTTATCTCTTATCTCTGAAAGCATTTCCATCCTCTGAACTATGTCTCAATGAAGACTTTTACATTACTGCCATTCTGATTACACTGTAGAAACTGTTATGTGTGGAAATCCCAGGAGATCAGCAGTTACAGAAATAATAATACCAACCCGTCTGGCTCCAACAGTCATGACAAAATCATTGAGATCTCATTTTTACCTGACATTCTGATGGTTGATGTGAATATTACCCAAAGCTGTTGCCCCATATGTGCAGGATTGTACACATTGCACTGCTGCCACATGATTGGCTGATTAAATAATTGCATGAATGGGTAGGTGTACAGGTGTTCCTAATCAAATGCTCAGTAAGTGTATAACTTGTTATTGATGAACTATGCAAACTCAAAAAAAACTTCAATTAGAAAATAGTGGAAATATATTACTCACTCATCTCTCACTCATTTTCTACCACTTATCCGAACTACCTCGGGTCACGGGGAGCCTGTGCCTATCTCAGGCGTCATCGGGCATCAAGGCAGGATACACCCTGGACGGAGTGCCGACCCATCGCAGGGCACACACACACTCTCATTCACTCACGCAATCACACACTACGGACAATTTTAGAGAGATGCCAATCAACCTACCATGCATGTCTTTGGACCTGGGGAGGAAACCGGAGTACCCAGAGGAAACCCCCGAGGCACGGGGAGAACATGCAAACTCCACACACACAAGGCGGAGGCGGGAATCGAACCCCCAACCCTTGAGGTGTGAGGCGAACGTGCTAACCACTAAGCCACCGTGCCCCCCTGGAAATATATTAATGAAATGAAATGAAAAGGGGGACATGAAAGCCTTTATTATTGCCACATATACATTAAGGCACAGTGGAATACTTTTCTTCACATATCCCAACTAAGGAGGTTGGGGTCTCCTTAGCACAGGGCAGCTATAAAACAGTACCACTGGAACAGGGAGGGTTAAGGGCCTTGCTCAGGGGCCCAACAGTGGCAGCTTGGCAGCGCTGGGGCTTGAACTCTGATCCTCCAATCAACACCCCAGAGTCTTAACCACATGAGCCACCACTGCCCCTGTCATGTACACGGAACAGAGCGGACCCAAACGCAGGATAGCTAAAATAAACAGGGTTTAATAACAAAAAACATGAAACAGGACGCAGACTAGAAACAGGACATAACCACAGTAGATGCCGCGCTGCACGAGGCAACGTGGCACAGTTAAATACAAAAAGACAATGACACAATAAGGATCAGGTGTGACGACAGGGAGGAGCAGACGAAGGCGGGGCAGACACGTGACGAGAAACGTAAACAGATGCACGTGGCCAAAGTCCGGGCCGAGTCCTAACAGCCCCACAGTGGGGCACAAATTACTGTCAATTATGGTTTTACTATCATCTGATAATATTGTTTTGAGAAAAAAGTAATTCAAATGTAAACTAATGCCTGGTTTTAAATATTTGTTAACACTTTGGTTTCCCACCTGTTACAATTAAAAAATTAAAAAATAAAGAAACAATCGTACGTTTTATTATCTTTTAGACGAGGCATGCTGTTTACACACGCTGCTCGGGTAGCACCGTTTTTGTCGATTTAATGCAGTGTTGAATTAAATATTCACCGCTGATTTAACACATACAGTGGCGAATTTACTCTCAAAGTAACATTTGCACCCAGCTAGATACCCCCTCTTCGGGTGTCAAATCAGCACACGGGGAGTTCGTCTTCCATCATTTGTGAGTAAACTAATCAGACTAAAGGGTTACTAAATTACGTAAAATACCCACAAACCCGTTTACAATAAGAAGCCACATTACACTTAGTCTAATGTCTAGTGGGCTTGGAATATCGACAACTTAAAACATGATCGTTTATAAGGATTGATCTGAATGTTTATTCTGAATAATAAAAAAAAAAAGATCTAAACACATATCACCATTTAAACTGATGTACAACAATTTTCCAGTTTTTCAGATAGATAGATACATGGATGAACAGATACATTTTACACATGGTTAAAACTTAAATCATTAACCTTGTTACTTATTTACACGCTAAACATAACGGTAGCTGTATTGTAACTTTCACCTGGAAACATAAATCTAGTGTACTAATTGGACATTAACGACCACTGATGTACCTTAAGGCTTATCATGTGCAGTTTCCCAGGTAATAAATATGGACTACAGGTACAGAGTAGGTACCCGTGCTGGTTGGACCCCAGCGACATGGATCAGTACAGTTTGATACGTGTATTTCTAAGAATGTATGTTGGACTTAACTGTCATGAATCTACACAATATTATCCATTCTGTGTATTTTGTAACATTGAAGTGAAAAAAACAGAAACTAGCACTTGTGTTGGATTCAGGTTCAGATTTCTCTTTGAAAGCGGATTTGAAGTTCATTCACCGTACCTCGGACCTGGACTTGGACTTCTATCGAGTTGGTCCTGGCCAACGGGTCATATTTTGGACACTTCTGTTTTAAAAAAGTAACTACAGATCAAATCTGTTCATATTAGAGGTACGAATAAAGAAATACATATTAAAGGTATGAATCAAAAGCGTACCACTCCAAGACTAGGAAAGGTAGAGGTTAGTACCCTTATTTCTGAGAGTCTCCAAAGAAGTAGAGTAGATTGAATTTCATGATGTGATGTGAATGCAGAAAGCACAGCATCTGGATCTCATATACAACGTCTCACCTGTGTAAAGCCTTTATTTTTACATTTTTTTTTCTTTCAGTTTACTTTTCCATATTCATAATAATAATTGGAGAACAGAGAACACATTCACAGCTATGCTAGAAGTTTGTAACATTCCTGATGATCCATACCTGGTGATGAGGAGTAAGCAAAAATATCTAAGACATCTTTAGTGATTAATCTCGCCCTGAAGGGCAACTATATAAAAGATAATCCAATAAGAACCCAATATGAGTTGAAAGAATGATGCTGTTTAAATGAGAATAAGGAGTGTAAAATGGCTGTGTCTCATTTCACTCTGTCTACCTGAGCCTTGTGCTGCGGTCCGTCTTCAAGCTCCGTGACGCTGTTCATGATGTTTGTTCTCCTTCACCAGTATTCTCAGACAACAACCTGCAAAAATCCAAGATTTGTCCTCACGGACTGTAAATATATCCTGCTTTGCTTAATCCCTCCATCAATACACAGTTCTAGTTGGTTTCTAGGAAGATGTGAACTACTTCAGCACCACACACACGTCCACCAAGAGAGCTGTTGAACCTGCAGCAAATCTGATACACTCATTTGAGAGAAAAAAAAACACTTAAGGTGACTTCTTACTCGCAAAAAAAACTCACAAGACGTGTGCACAAAAAAAATGTCGGGAGAATAAAAAGAAAACAACATCAATCGTTATCAGTTGTGTGATGCGAGTGGTGCTGAATTTTGGTGATGCGAGTGATGCTGAATTTGGTGATGCGAGTGATGCTGAATTTGGTGATACGAGTGATGCTCCTGAAAAAAAAAAAAAAAAAATCTTCCTCGAAGGAAACTTCCTTCTGTCCTTTAACGTGATGAGAAGATCAAATAGGTTAAAAAAGAGCGAAATGTCGGTATTCTGGTAAAAATATGTATCCGCAGTAGTGTTGCATTTCTTGTAGTTAATCCTGTAGCGTCCATGCGAATATGTGGAGTCACTAAAATGTGTCTGTCTCACATCACACTCAGCGTCTCTGTAGTGTGTCTCTGCTGAGCTAAAGCGCCGCTTTACAAACGAGAAAGCGGCACAGGGTTGCCAGATTGGAGACGTGGTTGCCAGGTATAAATAAACTCAGTTGAGGGTAAGGGGAAAAAAAGCGCAAAACATTCCTAGCATTCCGATGTATGTAATAATACATTGTCGATGATAATATAATGATAATAATTCATTCACATGGCTGCATAAATAACAGAGAATACAAATAAGCTGTGGGTTAAAGGAAAAAGCACACCATGCATAATTCAACTTAATAATACTTATAAAACTTTTTAATAATAATAATACGTTTTTGAAATATTAGTGTCCAAGAATTGTTTAATTCAAGATTTTTTTTTTTTTTTTTTTTTTTTAACATCTCAGTTTGTTGCTACCTTCAAATCCGGCTGTGATTGAAATGACATTATCATTTAACGTTTCTGGCATTTGGAGGATTTGCTAATCCAGACTCACTTTCAGAAGTGCTTTGAAGTGTCTATCAGTAAATACATCCTGATACTGGTTCACTAGGTCAAGGACTAAAAATATTGTCAGCCTAAATACTCTGTTGCAGAGTTAATATAGTAGGAAATGCATTCAGACAAAACCGTATTGTTTTTGGTTTTTTTGTAAATGCTTATTTAGAAAAAGATTATCTTTGGACGTCGTTTGAAGACAGACAATGACTGAGCTGTTCAGACATCCATGTAAATTTCATTCCACCTAGTTACCAGAACAGAAAAGAGTCTTGATGCATACTTTCCTGTATCCTTAGAGATGTTGATACTATCAAGAAGTGCATGAGATTTGGAGGGTGCGAGGTGTAGTGTGGGGTGTGATAAGGGTTAGTTTGGGGGTGCTGGCGCATTTCTGGCAGTATAGGGTAAGTATCATCGATTTAAAAATGATGCAGGTTGCTCCAAGAAGCCAGTGGAGGAAGCATAGCAGTGTTGTGGTGTAGAAGAATTTGTTGCATGACTAATGAGTTAATACAATATTTTTGGGGTGGTAAGGAGATCAAGAGCACTCACCATTCTGAGAGTGTTGCTGCATTACCCTAAATGCCATTCAACATAAGACTGATAGATGTGCCAGTGAGATTTAGACTTAAGATCAGACTTTCATGATAACACTGCTTTATGTTTGTCATCTCGTAGATTGATAGCTAGAATATTTCCCATATCACAACATCCCATCGCTGATTATTACCCTAGAATACCAAATCTCCTTATTGTGTCTTATTCTTTACTTGTACAGGATTGTAAATTGCTCTTTGTTAGCTATTATCATCACTAATAGTTGTACCCCAAACTATCATTATATATACAAAGTGATTGGTGTGTAATGGTCCTGTTGCTGCCTTTCCACTCCAGGGTCTCCAGTTTGATCCTGAGTTCAGTTCACTGTCTGTGTTTAGCTTCTGTTTATGCATCCAGATGGGTTTCCTCCAGGTTCTCTGGTTTCTCTTAACTGTTCCTACGTGTGCTTGACTGTTCATGGTACTGTAGTGGCAACCACCACAACCTTGACCATGAGAAAATACTTCCTGAAGATGAATAAACAAGTTAATGTGAAAGCATGAATGTTGGTTGCACTAGCAGATCAATTTCCAGAGTCTTATTTGTGGACGTGTGGCTCACAGGGTGGTAAATAAAGCACATGACAACTGTTCATTTCAATTACTTATTCATTTTCTACCGCTTATCCGAACTACCTTGGGTCATGGGAAGCCTGTGCCTATCTTAGGCGTCATCGGGCATCAAGGCAGGATACACCCTGGATGGAGTGCCAACCCATCGCAGGGCACACACACACACACACACACACACACACACACACACACACACACACTCTCATTCACTCACGCAATCACACAACCTACCATGCATGTCTTTGCCCGGGGGAGGAAACCCCCGAGGCACAGGGAGAACATGCAAACTCCACACACACAAGGCGGAGGCGGGAATCGAACCCCCAACCCTGGAGGTGTGAGGCGAACGTGCTAACCACTAAGCCACCGTGCCCCCCTTCATTTCAATTAAACAAGTCTAATTCGTTGAGTTATGAATAACAGCCAAGTCAAGAGAGATCTTATACAATCTGGCAACCCAGTGCCTTTTTCAGCAAAGCAGCTGTAACACTAATAATCTCTACAGTGTTTTATAGGTACAGATTGATT